>NC_051176.1:123195495-123437436 GCF_013339695.2 Rhipicephalus sanguineus
CTTTGAAGTGAACGAACCGCGGTTCCACCGGTAACCTCGAGAAAACGGCGAAACCTTCGAAAGAAAAACAAAACAAAACAAAAAACAAGGACAGAGACGGCCTCTGCTCGTGAGGGGAAGCACACGGTGAAAGATCGAGTGAAGCGTTTCGAGACGAGGGAAGCCACTGCAAATGTACCTATAGCATCAGCGCAAGTATATCCAGCACGCTTGTAAAGCGCTCCTTGTATTGTAACTGTGCTAAAGCTATGGAAATAAAGTTGAGTAGCCTTCGCTGCCAATGTAAGGCCGTTTCAGATGGCGCTATCCTCCACCGCCGCATTCTGCGCTGGTGCAACCGGGCCTTCGGAGTCTGCCATTCAAATTTCATTTAGTAAAACTTTGTTGTTCGGCTATAGTTGGTGCATGTTTACTAGAAAATTCGACGACGCAAACCACCGAGAGGAAAAGGCGCCTTTTCTTCTCGGTGGTTTGCGTCGTCGAATTTTCTTGTAAACATTCAAATTTCATATACACAGTTCGTTGCGGCTACTTGATTTCCGCATTTGCAAAACATGTACGCAGTGGAAGGTTCGGTTGCTGTTTACGTATAGGCCTATACGGTTTGCGGCAGATGAGTTGTTATTTTTCTCCATTAAAAGGGTACTGACACCAATTTTCGAAGCTGCGTTTGCTCTGCCATACAAATCTCCTGTACACAGAGACGGCTGTGAGCAGGTGTGAAGTACAGTAAATGCTGATAAGATATTTTATTTTGACATTAAAGTCGATTTTCGCCTGGCGCGCCTACTGACATCGACACTGTCGTGAAGTCAATACTAGTGACTTCAGCAGTGTTCTTGATTGGGCTGGTTGGTGCATAGTAGACGTAGAATAAAACAGCACTTAGGTCGGGAACTAACAACCGGTTAGTTCACGCACCAGTATGGCTAGTTGTGGTGACGTCAGGTACCAAAACATTCAGAATGACCCGCTTATGCGTCACCAACGGAGCCACGGAGGGGAGCGGCCGTGGAAACGTCACTATATCTTGCGTGAGCACGTGACGAGAAGCTCATACCATGTCGTGACGTCAGGGTACAGTAGGAATATAACCTTGCTTTTCAAAATATGTTGTAAGTAATTTTTCAGGGCGCACTAACGCTTACCAGTACATTTTTTAGGCTCTTGGAGGCTTGACCTTTCATTTGACGCAAAAACGCAACAGAAAATTTTCGTGTCAGCACCCCTTAAGCACACACGAAGGCGGTTAAAACGAGAACATGTTCAGCACCTTTGAACATTGGAAATAGCACACTTAAAATTTCCTTTCATTTTTTTTGTGAGATTTAATAACCAAGTGAAAAGGAGCAGATGTCACCGCCCATAGAGAGAACTCCTACATTAGATTTTAGCCCAACAAAGAAAACACGAACAACAAAGTCAGTAGCTTGCTATGCGCTGATGTATCGCCCCACAAGAAGAACCGCAAACAAACTGGAGCCTAAGCACGGGCTGTATGGATAAGCACAATTTCTCGTGCACATCCGCTTGGTGTCTGTCACAAAAGTGTGCTTACACAAATCGGCGCGCCACCGCTTCCTAGAGCCAGCATCAACTTACAACCGCCCGCCACGAGAGGTCTTGCTAAGGACACAGCCCGAGCGCCTTAAAACCGTCCGAACGCGAAACACCGAGATTATTCGAGAAATCACAGCGTTACGCCACCGCATCACCAACGCGCCCGAGGCGGCCGTCGGCAACCGACGCAACGAGAAGATGCAAGAAAGTTCTCGCTTTTTCCCCGGCTTCCCATGCATGCGCTGTGAACGGGTGACTCAGAGCGAAAAATCTCGAACCAGGAGGGAAGCCATTATAATGATGCGGAGGCAACGGGCAGCCATACAGTAAGTCAGAATAGCGATCTGAACCAGCCCGACGGTCGAAAGATGGCATTCCCCTCGCTACAGTTAACAAGCGTCATGAAGAACTACTTCAACGCCGTGGACTGCTGAATTGGGAACAAGCATTGGTGAACATCAAGGGGCATTTAGACTTCTTGAACATCATGCTAATGCATGTGCTTGTACTGCAGAGCTAGTTTATTATTGGTAACCCACCCGAGGATTATTGCCATGTAACCAGCCAAGTGTGCATGTATATGGATTGTTTGTAACTGCCAGAATTAAGAATATACGTTTTTGACCCTTCTGCCAACTCTGGGCAATCACTCGGTCTTTGGACCCCAACCGGTGCTCGCTGGCGCACTAGAAGGACCTTCTCCTAATTGTTCGTGCTTTCGAGGTGCCTATACATCAGTCCTTTGAATCTGCCCGGCGACTGCATCCCATTCACGGGGTGTGACAGTGCTCTTGCTAGGCGGGTCGCAAGGCAGACCTCTCCGGTGCTCATTAAAGGACCTCTCTTTCTCTCTCTCACTGAAGTTTCTAGAGACTGTACTTGGCTAGCTTTGACTGTAAATGACATTTTATATTAAGAATTTGTAGAATTGAATAACTCATGTCAGCGCGCATAATAACAGCAGTTGATAATATTAATAATAATATCTGGGGTTTGACGTCCCAAAACCACGATATGATTATGAGAGACGCCGTAGTGGAGGGCTCCGGAAATTTCGACCACCTGGGGTTCTTTAACGTGCACCTAAATCTAAGTACACGGGCCTCAAACATTTTCGCCTCCATCGAAAATGTAGCCGCCGCGGCCGGGATTCGATCCCGCTACCTTCGGGTCAGCAGTCGAGCGCCATAACCACTAGACCACCGTGGCGGGGCATATAACAGCAGTTGAGAAAGTGAAAAAATTGTATCTAATGGCATCGCTCACGCGTGGGCAGCATACAGCATTATGGTTAAATAGGACGTGCACGTCTATCTATGATATCTCCTAATTTCAGAACTGCGCCCGCAACTTCTGACAGGAAGGTTCAGTGTTCGCAGAAACGCTGGCAACCACGGTAGCAAGATACGTATAACTTGCTCCCGTGCTTCACCCGTGAAGTCGTTACTGATGCGGAAACACGTCTTAACGTTATCATTGACAAACAGTGGTTTTGCACGAATACTGTTTTGTAGCATAGCTCGAAAACGCAGCGTTTGCCACAAGACATATAAGTGCAGTCACTTCGTGTATAAGGCCCAGCAGTGTTTCTTCGCTTATAAGTGCGTTAGGTCTTCTGAAAGGTGAAAGACAAGGTGTCCTCCCAGTGGAGGTCAAAATTAGACGACATGGACAGAAGGTAGAACGATAGCTGCAATTTATGCTAACAGTGTCAGATTTGGAATCGTTGGGTTGAAAGCAGACCCAGCTGTAATTTCAACTCCACTTAAAGTGCTTGATGGCCTTTTTGACAACCCTCAAGGGACGTGAATATTGGCAAACTCCTGCGTTGTGCTTTACTTTGTAAGCTGGACTGTGCTACTGCAGAGTCATGTTTGCCGGATATTAATAAGTTCCAAATTCTGCGTGAGATACGCACGATAACTGCGTTTGGCCCTGCAGTGAGAAAGACCCATTTGAAGAGGAACCGAAGAAACGAGTCGATGACTGGCTCATCGCACGTCTTGTTTTACTTAAATCTGGGAGCAGCGAGGCGCATGAGAAAGATTAGAATGAAACCGAATGGCCCGCACAGTGCTCCGTTCAACAACGATGCCCATAACTAAATAGTTGGGGCAGCCTAGAGCGCACATGGTCGGTGTCTGCCGATGGGGATCCTGTGATAGGCGGACGGTGCAGGTGAAATGTGGGAGGCACCGGAGTACGTCCTCGTTACAAGGCTCTTCTGTACATGCGTACGAGCGAAGAAGATCGAAAATCTAGCCTTAGGGGCCTCTGCAATCTTATGGATCAGATGCGCAAAAACGCCTACACGTCACCAGTCGAGGCAGGAACAACAAAACCTTCGACTGCAAAAACATTGCTTAACCAGTTGACACAAAATAAAAGCGTTAATAACGCGCACATTCTCAATCAGGAGTTGCTTTATGTGACGAACTACCTCCATATGCTCGAAATTTCTCAGATTTTCTGCCATGAGACACTTGCGCTTTGCGATAGGGTGAATAAGCAATATTTTAAGCGCGCATAGCGAAGAAGTCAGTACCTCGCATATGTCAGGACTCTTCCTAGTGGCAACGATCGATAAATGGCACAAATATAGCTGTTTATCCCGTAGGCAACGCCTTTAAACGGTGAACGAAATCTCGGCCAGGCCAAAGGGAATAAAATCAAATCTAGGAAAACAAAACTCGATCAAGCAAAGCAGGATGACGGAGAGTCGTACTACAGAGGAAATCGTCGGGATGGGAGTTGGCAACTGCGAAGTGAAACTGACCGGCGGTTGACCGTTTGACCACGTGCCATTGTCACCCTTTGATACCCAAGAAAGCGCGCTCGGTGGGTGGCTAATTATATCGGTAGAGATAGATGTAGTGCCAGTCGGTTCGGCAGGCGAGAGTATTCTACAGTCGTACGCGTCTTGTTGTAGCCGCATAATTTGTCCGTATCCACAATCTATGGTTGAACAAGGTTTAATGTAACACCAAAGCGTCCGGCTGTTGCGCGCCTCCCTGCCGATGCTGTAGTTTTGAAGCATACAGTACGTATAAAACATACGCGATACGAAACAACAGAAGGAAACTCCGTTCAAATGAAACAACTACGTCGGCACTTCAGTCCCGAGACAAAGCCTTTAATTAACCGGGGCATGAAAATACGCAACGCCGCTTGACGGCTTATAGACCGTGCCGAAGGGGGTATACAGCCTCTGAGAAAGTGTACGCCAGACCCCGTGGCTTGTAATCGGACAGAATTGCTCTCAGAGGCAGCACAGCCGGGCCTTGTGTAATCCAGCCTCGTCCAGTTCGCTTCTCGCGGCGCCATGGGCTAACGAATTGTCCATCGTGAGCCCACTGTTCCCTTAGAGTTTTGCTTTCCGCCCCGTTTCGCCAGCGCGCAAGCGGCGGAGCGGTGTTCGCTCTGAGACCTTCCCCCGCCCCCTCCTCGTAGTGGGGAAGCTTACGGTTCTCAGTCGCCACCACAGGAGAAAAAAAGAAAAAGAATGGCGTGCACCAGACTGCCAGCCGGCGGCGGCGAAGTTCAAACTGCCTCTCTCACGGCTCGACGTTTGGCGGCAGAGCCAATGCGGCGAAAAAACGACATTAGGGAGCAAGAAGAAGAAGGGAGCTAGGAGAAGCAAAAGAATAGCGGCGTGAAGGAGCCCCGGGATCGTGCGCGCGCGGGAAAGCCTCGGAGAAAGAACGAATCGGTTCTGCTCAAAAGGAGAAAAATAGCGCTCTTGGGATTTATTGCATGCCGCCGCCGCCGCCGAAGACTTTTGGCGAGTCTCAGGCAAGAAGAGAGAGATAAAGAAAGAACAGCCGCTTCCCCTCTACGTCTTGTCCTTGTTTTCTTTGTTGCGCGTCCATTTTATGTTTCGCATTTTTTTTTCAGCTGCTATCCTGGCGCTTGAAGAAAACAGAATTGCGAAAAAAAAATGAAATAAAAAATAAACCACGACAATGCACCCCGTTCGTTTACTTCCTTTGAAAGCAGGCATTTGGCATTGCGGGGCAGCCAGCGTTGGTAAGGGAGATGAGAAGGGTGGGAGAGTAGAGAACGAGCAGTGAGAGGAGAAGCAGCGGCGAGCTCTGGCCGCCATCACAGTTGCGTCGTCCTCCTTTTCCGAGCGGTGCACGTTGGCTGCAGTGTCCGTTGGCCTCACGAAGCTTGCCGTTGCTTCTTCGTCCGGGACGCGTGATTTTTCTCGCCGAGAGCAGCGCTGCGCGCGTGCGCTCGCTCCCTGCGTATACGTGCGTGATGCGCGTCGCTGTTGACTTTGGAAGGGGCGACCGTCGTGCTGCAGAGACGGCGAATACCCGCTATCACCTGACGTGCACTACCTATACTGCTATCCCTACTGCTTTCCAAACTCCTGAGTTCTGCTTCGCAAGAATAATACCTCGCGGTGTCATTGAACTATAGTATATATATATATATGGTGCTTCGCAGGCGGAATATATATATATATATATATATATATATATATATATTATATATATAGGTGCTTCGCGGCGGAACGTGCATAAGCACGTTTCCGCCTGCGAAGCACCAAGAGCTCCCGCCACTAGTACAGACGTGCCAAGGAGTTTTAAAGTTGGCTTGCTCACATTAAGATAAATTGAGGGAAGAAGCCCGCTTTACAGGCTCTCTTCGTTTTATATGCGTTGTTGAGGTGGTACAGAGCGAAACAGGACAAAGGTACACGGAAAACACAAGGACGAGTAGGGAAGCTTGCTGGAAAAATTAGCGATTCATGACGGTAATGCTGATGGTTCGTGTAGGTATTAATACATGGCAAACGCAGGAAGTAAAGAGGTAATAGCACTAGTGTCCCTGTGAGGGTTCCTTCCTCGTCACGTGCTATTACGTTCGCGCTGTTTTTTGCTGTCACGAGGAGGAGCGCTTAACAACATGAAAAACCAAGTAGCCCAAAACATTACTCTCGTTTCACATGCAGTACTCAATGTTTTCGAATAGTTCATTTATTTTCTTATTTAGTACCTCAACTGCTCAACTTAAAGGGGTACTGACACCTTTTTTTCGAAGGAGAGTTTACTCTGCCATGCAAATCTCCTGTATGCAGAGACGGCTCTCAGCAAGTGTTAAGCTCAGCAAATGCTGATAAAATATTTTAATTGATATTAAAGTCATTTTTTCCATGGTGCACCTACTGACATCGACACTAGCCTGACGTCAGGCTACAGTACAAATTCTGGTGACTTCACGCAGCAGTCTGGCTAGTTGTGATGACGTTAGGTACCAAAACTTCCAAGATGGCCGCTTGTGCATCATCAAAACTTCTAAAATGGCCGCTTGTGCGTCACCAACGGAGCCACGGTGCGGAGCGGCCGTGGAAACGTCACTATATATTGTGCGAGCACGTGACGAGAAGCTCATACCGTGTTGTGACGTCAGGGTACAGTAGGAACAGAAACTAGCTTTTAAAAACATACTGTAATTACTTTTTCAGGCCGCACTCGCGCTTAGCACTACCTTTTCTAGGCTCTTGAGGGTTTGGCATTTCATTTGACGCAAAAAAACGACAACTGAAAATATTCATGTCAGTACCCCTTTAAAGGGCCCCTAAACCACCTCAGAAAACATAAAGAACCAGCGCTTTATTCTCTCCTGGCGTTTCCCGTCTTTTCGGCACTGATTCGTGACGCCAGCCGTCTGTTCACGTGACGTCATGAGGAGATAAGCTTTCGATACGTCCATGTACGAGGGATATCTGCTGTGAATCGTCTCCTACCTGTTCTGCCATGCCTTCGCACACCCGTTCTGCCTTGTCTCGCATGGCTATAGCGCCCGTTCAACTGATTTCAGCTTTGTTTTGTGCACTTTCGACTGCACAAGCGGAGATAACAGCATGTAGACGAAAAGCGCGTAGTCCTGATAGGTTTAACGCTTACTGCTGACATTGTTCACGTGTTTTATGAAGGAAGTAAGTGGCCAGGATGAGATAGCGCCTGCAGGAAAGGTAGTGAAGGCTAGATAGAAACTTGTAACTTTGATTCATGGCTGCGCTAAAAACACGGACAACAGAAGAGACTTACACAGGACGGGCCCGTCCTGTGTACGTCTCTTCTGTTGTCCGTGTTTTTAGCGCAGCCATGAATCAAGTTACAAGTTTGCACCATCTGGCCCAAATGAAAGCATTACTGAGATAGAAACAACTATGTCGTCATTGAGTGCGGAGTGGTTTAGGGGCCCTTTAAGGAGTATTGCGTGAGGGCAATTGCATTTATGCACGTGTGCGCACGTGTGTTTTCTTGTACATGCGTAACTAATAACGTGCACCGTGAAGACATTAAACATTGTTGCTAGTCAATAATAAAACATGCAAAATGTGCGCACTAAATATCATGCCATATCCCCGAAGTGAATGATGATTGAGGAGCTGGCTCGGAGATAATCGGGTAAACCGTGAATGCTCCGTACAATACCTCTACTTCCATATAAAGACGTCACACGTTTTTATAGTAGCGATTGTGGTCAGGTTGTTGTCGAACCACAAGCGGTCGCAGACCTTGCAGCTGTGGCCGAACGTGTGGTCGAGGAAATCGAGGAAATGTGGTTTTGCTTGCGTTAATGTCATCATCAAGGTGCTCGAAGGGCAAGAGGAAGAAGACTTCTCTTTCGCGCGAGTGTCCGCATGCTACAGTTGGCTATGCTATTTGTGGTTTTGCCTGCGTTAATATCCAACATCAAGGCGCTCGAAGAAGAAGAGGAAGAAGACTTCTCTTTCGCGCGAGCTGCGCCTGTAGCGGTCGCCTATGGAACTAAGGTTACGCGTACGACGCGGGACATTGCCCCAGTTTAAGAACCTGGCGAGCCAGCTCTCAAAATGGATGTCTAGCATCGGCTGTCAACTGATTGCATCATAAGATGATATGTGGCTTCTGCGTGGCACTGAGGGGCCGTGTGGTGCAGTGCGGGCTGGGATGGTAACCGGGACGAATGAGTAGATGGAGATTGAAAGGCTGTGTTGAAAGGGTGCACACGTAAGCTCACCCACGGTTGTCGTGCGTATAGACAACGGCTGTAGATAACTGGAAATTCTTTCAGGCTTGAATCTGTAGAATTGTTGTATAGAAGTCACTTACGCATACATGGCATGTTATGTGCTCACGTATACCCTATAACTGTTTTCCAAAAGCGAAATCTTTAGCCTTAGAAATTAAATTTGCAAAGCAGGTACCTCGTAGAATGTGTCTTGGGGGCGGCGCGCCAAGCCGATACGTGAAGGCCCATGAGATATGAAAAGAAAACCTCATTTTGTACTTGTGAAGATGGCGCTGCATTAAACTAAGACTCCCGAATAATAATAATAAAAAAAATTTCACGGTTTGTGTTTTGTTTTCTTCATGAAGCAAGCTCTGCGTATCTCTTTAAGCTAGCGTCTGGACTTCAGCGTTTTCGAGTGAAACGCTTATTATGATGCTACTCGTTCGATTTATGGAACGCGAGGGTCGATACCGCTGCTGCGATTTCTATTTCGCAGTTCGTGCTCTTAACGTTTAACTGCTTTATCACATACAATAGGCGGAAGCTAGTTCTTTCCCGTGTATGTTTTTTTTAAAGAGAAAAGTCTGGTGTGAAATGGCACAATACGCTGTTTTTCTTTCTTGAAGCAGGTTCCAACGACTTGATGTTCACGCCTTGAAAGCTACCCTTAGAGGTACGCACAAAGCAAGAACGTATTCCAGTTGCTCCCCAACTCTCGGAGGAGATATTTCATCCTTAGGTTTCTTTTAATATATTACAGTTGCGAATGTTTCCTTGCCTGGTGATTAGAGGGGAAGCACGAACTACTACGTCCTGCAGACTATTAATTCAAAATTTTTTTTCGTTATCTTCTGCTTTTTGCGTGCCAAATCGAAGAGATATTTTTTGAAAAATTTTTTCCTTCATCGGGACTGTATATTATGCTGTTACTGACGCTTCGTTGCGCGTATTCGAAGGCGGGGAGCCCTTGTTTTTTCGACGCAGTTAAATTATACCACTAGCGACGACGGTCGCTATTCTGTACTAGTCGGCAGTCGATGTAACTACGAATATTCCTCTAGTTATGGTCCTGTATACAATTTAAGAAAGTTTGGTCGTCGTTATATAGCCCTGTTATTATGTAAGGCACGTTTCGGGCGAACTGGAAAAAAAAGAAAGTTTCACGGAAAGCCAGGACAGAATGAAACGTTTGTCAGCTATGGCAAAAGGTTCATTCTGCCCTGGACGGAACGCTTACTAACAAGTAAAAACATTTATTTAGGACAGAAACGTTCTTATGTAGGCATGGAATTAATGTACGTCATCACAAAGCAGCGTTATTATCTGGAATAACATTGTTCAACGAGAAACACCAATAAAAAAAAAACGATTGCATACAATCACTATCCACGTGTGAAACTCCAAAAAATCAAGAACACTCAATCATATCCCACCCAAAAAAAAAAAAAAACAAATTCAGAAGTTGGTAGCAGTATAGAAACCTTGGCTGACACAACTCTCTCCGCGTCTCTTAATGCGAAAGGCTTCCATTACATCTCTTGTCGTTCGCTTTCTATGCCTGTCAGCGATGACTGTGTCGCAAAGTTTTGACTGGCACATTCACTCCTTGCAGTGCATCGATAAATGCAAGTACCGCGCCACTTTCAACGAACTTTGATGTTCGCGAAGGCGCACGTTCAGGCAACGGCCGTACAGTATCCTTTCCACATGGGAAAGGAATACCGTACGCGGCATCTTTTTTGCACTGAACAAATCTTCTGCCATCTTTAATTTCAAAGCCATCATTTCCTGCGCCTTTTTTTTCTGCCAGCCTTCGCACTGTAAACAGGAAAGTATTACGCGAATGTCTTCAGCGTTTGCGTTAGCCTTTGCCAACGTATCTCTGGACTTCACAATTGCTACTGACTCAGTAGCTTCGCCCCGGCGAGCTGCATTCACAAGAGTCCTTCTTCGATGTCTGAATGGTAGTCATCGATCGGATTTTGCCGCTGTCCTTAATTTCCCACATGTTCTCGACTTCAAGTGTTTCAAAGGTAAAAAAGGAAATATCCGATCTAGTGCGTCGCAGAAACACTTCGTGAGTTCGTTCGTTTTTTTCCTGCTTCACTTAAAGGGCCCCTCACCACCTCGCGTTCAAAGACGAGGGAGTGGTTTCCTTCTCGCCATCGCTACCCTTCCTACAGGCGACACTTAAAAGCACGTGAACGATGTCACTACTAAGCGTTGAGCCTCTCAGGATTTCGCGCGTGTAGTCATCCGCCTGCGCAGCCGGAAACACGCAAAATGGAGTGAAATCAGTTGATCGCACACGATAGTCATGCGAGACAAGGAAGAACCGATGGGCTGCTGCATGGCAAAGCAGTGCAGGAGACAATTCACAACTGATATTTCGCATATATGGATCACTCGAGAGTATGTACTGTAAATACGTCGCGGGAAACACCGGTCTTGCGTCACGAACGTGCGCCAGAAAGATGAGGAATGCCAGGAGAGAATAACGCGCTCTTTTTTTGTATTTTCAGAGGCTAGTGAGGCGCCCTTTAAAATGCCATGTTTTCTCTGCAGAGGCCGACTCATCGGCGTCAGAACATTTCGATACGGCCTACCAAAAACGTTCAAGATTCGCTATGGAAAAATCAATCAATCTAGATGCCGGTGAATGTCAGCCTACGCATGGGTGCCGCACATTGAAGCTACGTAATCCGCTTTATCGACTAGCCTAGTTTTATGAACCTGTGCACGAGGTACCGTCATTCTTCCGCACTTTTCGCATATATGGTTCGCATTTATGGATAATAAGGCCCTTCAGTGGCCTTTCTTCAAACTCTTGCCGTCCGTAACTGATGCTACGTAGATTACAATACATAGCTTGCATGTGACGTCAGTTCCTCTCTTCCGTCCGCCATGACCGAGCACATACATCTCAGTGACCGCGCTGTGTTTACGTTCGTGCGCGGATCGTTCGGCGTATATAGTGCGCGTGTTTTGATCGTTTGCCTTGCGCTTATGACGAACGAGAATCATTCAGGACATTATGCAGCCTGCAGTGTCGTCAGTGGTGTCGCACGTAATGGTTGAGACGACTTCGCACGAATCACCTACAGCGGCGCTCTTCGCCGCCTGCATTTTGCGGCGCTCAAATTGCACAGGTTTCGTCGCTGATTGCTGCATAAAACCACTGACCCAATAACATGTTTGGCGTCCAGTCGGGGTTCGTTTCACCGAAGAGCTAAGAGGGCCTCCCGAAAACCAAGGCGCCATCGCTGTGTTCAATTCGGTGCTTCATGATTCGACAAAAATTGACCTCGCGCATAACTCCGTGGTGATACACTCGGTGAACAGGTGAGGAGATTCGGAAGCATAACTGGCCTGTTATGAAGTGACACCCGCACACACAAACGTTGTGCAACGTCTGAGGTCCTTCCTGTTTACGCGCGCATAAGCCATCTGCTCCGCTTCTCGGACAGCTCTTACGTGCGGTCGCACGGGTCGCACGTTTGGCGAAGAGTACGTCCCCGTGGAGGGAGGGTTGTCTGTCATGTGCTTTCCGCGTGATGTCCGCGCTGAAGTCACAGAGCGTACAAGGGTCGCTTCGCTCGCTGCAGCGGCCGCGTTTGCGAAAGGAGCGTGCTGTTCAAACAGAAATAAGTAACAACTATGACAGTTAGTTCGCGCTCGTCCTGTGTGTACATGTACGTTCGTTTTGTGCGTCCTCCTTTATGTTTGAGCAGTGCGCTTCAAGTGTCGAGCTGTGACGCATGATAGTTTGCGCTCGCCCTGTGTGTGTTCTTTTCGTGCGTCCTTAGCGCTTGAGCGGTGCGCTGGAAATTTCGAGGGTTTTAGGGGCGAAGCTCCTTAAGGCGGCACCCGTTCGTCCCTCGCAGTCGTAGTCGTAGTAGTCGTAGTGCGTAACCAGTCTTACGCTTTGACCTCCAAGGTGGTGCCGGTGGGAGATTTTTCCTGTGCGTTTATGAACAATAAAAAATTCGCAGCCTGCGCGTTAACTTAAAGCCGAATTCTTCTGTCTCTCATTCCCCATTAGCAGCCACTGGCATGTTCCAGTAGGAAACGTTAGTAGAAGTAGAAGTGTAAGTGTTAGCTAAAAGCCGACTTCTTCTGTCTCTCATTCCCATTAGCAGCCATTGTTTACCTCCAAGGTAGTGCCTGGTGAGATTTCTCCTGTGCGTGATTAAACAATAAAAATTTTGTTCAAAACGCCGTTGATTGATGAAATAAACCAACGAAAGACGCCAGATGTTTTGTAAAAGCAAAACGAAAGAACGCCAGATGTTTCTAAAGCAAAACGAAAAGACGCCAGCTGCCTAACGAAAGACGCCAGATATTTTCTAAAGCAATGGTTTTCTAAACAATAAAAATTCACAGCGTACATGTAAAATTAAAGTGAGCTGCAAGTCGTCATAACTCATCGAACCTTTAGTATAAAAGCGCCCGATCTCACGTCGGTGATGATGTACTGGGCATAATTCACGGAAGATTCACGGTTTACCGATGAACCTCCGCAGCTTCGCCCACTCATCATCATTCACTCCGTGGATATGCTGTGATTTTTTGTTCTTTGCGTTACATTCCAATTTGTTGCTATCGCATTCATTGCTTCGCCGTTGCGGCGAAACCGTGACTTTTTATTATTATTGATTTACACTTCTCGAGCAGCAGCCAAATATCTCACAGATAGCAGTTGCGATGTGCAGCGTTGAAGGGAAATGCGAGAGCCGCACAGCTTGAGCCGGTGTCGTCTGCTGATATGTGCTCGGTAATGGCGGCGCATGCCGTGAAATCGTGTCCCAGAGTTCCGCGGTGTGACGTAGTTGCAAGTTATGTATTCCTCAAGCTCAGATACCGATCTTTGCAGACCTTTGTCACCTACAGTGACTTCAATATGCACTCTCGTATGAATTTGCACTCTTCGTATTCGATCCCTTTCTTCTTTTTTCTCATTTTACCCTTCCTCCTTTGTAGGGTAGTATATCGGAGCTCCTTGTCTTTCCTTTACATCGTCTCTCGTTCTCTCTCGCTCTCATTTAACGCAAGATTCCAATGGGCATATTGCTACATGGGCATCCCTGCTATACCAACGAAAAAGTCGATGCGTTCGCGAGCAAAGCGCTGCCGGGAGCTCGTAAAATCAGACTACCCAATAGCGAATGAAACAGACAGGGCTGCAAGGTTCACAACGACGGCAGACTAATCGCATCGTCTCTGTCTGTGTCGTTCTTGTCTGCTGTCGTTGTGAACTTTGCAGTGCTACCTGTGACTGGTGACTAACACGAATGGTGACTAACACGTTGAGGAGACATCATTCAACAATTCCACTCCTAAATTTTAAGGCATGAGCCACGCGGGGGTTTACCTAAAGGATCTGGGTAGGATCAACATTCATGCAATAAAAATAGAGTCCTTAGACTCCTTTCGAGTAGTCCTGACATGACACGTATAAGACTCTCTTTAAAGAGGCACGTCAGCTCTCTTTGGGCGTCATTATACTCTCTTCTGAGAGTCGCGTGACCCACAAGAGAGTTAACGTGACTATTTAAAAAGAGTCATATACGTGGCAATTCAGGATTACCCGAAAGGAGTCGCACATAAAGTTCAATAAGGTTGAGAGCTGGGCTAGTTGGTGACTGATCATCAGTGTCGTGTCCTTCCTGTTCCTTTTGTCCCCGTCCAAAGTGTGCTACCTAACCATATAGGTATAATGATGAGTAACACATACTCTTTTTTTTTCTCAGAGTGTGGCAGCGTAAAGGCTTTCAGTACAAGCCACACTCGTACTTTCTTCTGCACTGGTTGCAACGCAGTAGCGGCACAGAACCCCATTCAAGAACCACCGGTGCTTCCAACTCGAAAAGACTGTATCCTATTTCATGAATCGAATAGGGTTTTCTTGCACATGAGCGCAACATCAGCTACTGTCGGTGTAAACGCTCATAGCGCTTCCCACTGAAGTGGCTCTTTGTTGTAAACACGATATCATTTGTCAGTGCGGCAGCAAAATTCGGCGCTTAATACTCAAACCCAATCTGAATAATAGTGCAGGCCTCAAAACAGCGGAAGCACAAACCAGTAACGACCTACGCGATGTATTTCGGCCACAATGTGTTTGCTTCGTATACAGCCATGGCTGAAGCCATCGCTACAGCTAAAGGCTCTGCGCTAAGGGGCTCGAGGAGCAGCGACATCAAATAAGGAACCTAAATTCAAACGAAAAAGAAAGAAAGCTGAAAATATTCCTTTGATTCCCGCGCGCCCTTAATGAATGCACTGAACTTTGACCAATACAACCAAGCCTATTAGTTTTCCGCAGCCATGATCGTAGATTTTGTATGCGCAAGGTCTTCGTTATACCCTACGCGAACAGGGAATGCGTAATGAATCGGATTGACGCTCTCACGGAGTATTACTTCCGAAGGAAACACCGCGTGGTTGCAAAGGGGAACGTTGTGTCGGTGGGCCACCGATTAATTTTCGTTGGCTGAGAGTTCTTTGGCATGCTTAGAAGACCGGGGTGCGCCGTCCACCTCTGCGCTGGCATGCAGCCGTCGCGAAGATTCCAAAGCAGGAGGCATTCAGCGAAAGGTCATCGCCAGGTGGTGCGCCAGTGCTATCTATCTATCTATCTATCTATCTATCTATCTATCTATCTATCTATCTATCTATCTATCTATCTATCTATCTATCTATCTATCTATCTATCTATCTATCTATCTATCTATCTATCTATCTATCTATCTATCTATCTATCTATCTATCTATCTATCTATCTATCTATCTATCTATCTATCTATCTATCTATCTATCTATCTATCTATCTATCTATCTATCTATCTATCTATCTATCTATCTATCTATCTATCTATCTATCTATCTATCTATCTATCTAATCTTATTTTTGTCGTCGTGCGAAAGAACCTTCTGTATTACGCGGCGCATGAATGAAACTCGGGGACAGCCACTGCGCATGTAATGTGAACTTGGAGGCATCCTAGAAGCGACTGTGGCCTCCGTCCTCGTTAGAATCAAATTTCAATTCTATGTACTCCTTCCCGAAACGTATATCACCCGCTATATCTTGCTTATGACACGAGCCTCCGCGGCTGAAACTAACACTGATTAACATTTTCGATTTGGTTGTCTTTCTTCTTTCAACGAATGAACATTTTCATTGAGACTCTAGTCCTTACATCAAAGACTTTTTTAATGTATTTCACTCTGTACGCAGCCCCCGACTGTGGAGGCTGGTGTAATCCAGTATGCGGAGGGCTAATGCAGAACATGTAATCCTTGACCAATACTAGAGGCACACGAATGCGTCATTTCCAACACTGTCTATAAATGCACCGCTTTCCTCCGATGTTCGCTCTCTGCATTTTTTCGGTACGAGGAGTTGTCCCTTTGCTGAAGCCCATTGTGATTGGGACGACATGCTTCAAGTTACATATATCCCTCTAGGGAGCGCTCGTGATCAGCAACAATTTGAAGGCGACCAGACCCGTTGGAGCTGAGCTGCGGCAAAAAGCTTTCACCCCAGAGACTGAGGCTCACATTCATAGGAACTTTGTACGCTTGAATTGTTCGTTTAAGAAACAGAATTAGCCAGTCATGAGTCTGGGCGCAATATTACTGAAAGCTACCGGTCAATGGGAAAATGCCCCTACGAATGAATAGCTTTCGTGAATCCGGCTTATAGAATTTCTGGAGCACTGTGTTTAATATACCTTTTGCGCTAATCTTCGGGCTCCCCCTAAGCGTATGGTGAGCGTTAAGGTCCCCAAATGATGACCCATGGCCAGCAGTGGATGACAGGATGCATCGTAGTCTTCTGTGGTCAAATCTACTTGATGGAGAAAGGTAGGCGCCTACAACAGTGACAGTAAGTTCATTCTGGCTGAACTGCGCAGTGGGACGAGGCACGAAGAGAAGGCAAGACAAACGAGTTGTCAGTCTGCGTTAGTTTGTTTTGCCTTCTCTTCGTGTCTCGTCCCACTGCGCAGTTCGACCGCAATGAACTCGTACCAGCTCGCCCAACTCTCCACGCTGCTAGTGACAGTAAGACCATTTTGCTTCACTGTTAGGCATACATATTGGTTATCGTCGTCAGGTGGTACAGGCTGAGGAACGTACGTGAGGTCGTGAGGTACGCGGCAGAAGTCTGATATATTTTGCTTCAGACAATGAGCTTTGCTTGCTAAATGATGGCGGATCCCACGTTTTTACGTGGCTCTGCATACAGCAGCTGCCTTGACTTGGCTTTTGCCGCACGAAGTCTTGTCTGACGTGCCGGGTGGTTCGCGGACGTAGAAACACATGGGAGTGACCATATTCCCACACATGTAAAGATCAGAGGATTATCGCCTTCCAAGGTACGCGACACCATCCAAAGAGTGGACTGGAGCAAATTTCAGTCTCTCATTGAAGAACATTGTCGAGACAACACCTCGCTTGACTTAAGCGAGGCAGTCAAGTACACAGTGCAAGACACCATGTACACTCTCACATGCTCTTCGAAAGTAGCGGAATTTGATGTAAAATTAGAACTACTTCGGGCACTCCGACGACGTGCTGAACGAAGGTACCGACGCACGAAGGCAGTCGATGATTTACGGACCGCTAGACGCTTACAGAAGATGCAACGCCGGATAGACAAGCTAGAGTCACGACGTTGGGCTGCCTTCTGCGAGTCGTTAGATCCTCGCAAGCCTTTACCACACTTATGGAGGACAGTAAGAGAGCTCCGGACCCCCCGCCCCCCTCCAGCGGTCCTCATTCAAGGCTCTAGCCCTGTCTCAACAGCAATCGGAGGTCAACGAGGCAGAAGAGTTCTGTGCCAAGTTATCCGGCCAGCTCACAGATCACAGCAATTTCGCGCCTTCAAGTGGCTGTCCGGCACCGCGTGATCACCGCATGGACCTACGTTTTCCCATCCATGAGCTGAAAGCAGCACAGGCTTTGTGTGGACAGTGTAGTCAGCACCCGGGACTGATAGTATTTCCTACATCTTGGTGTTTGGACGCTCCGACGTCTGCAGTGACACGTCTGCAGCTGCGAGCGCGAATTCAGAGAGCTGCCACTCAAGATGCTATTTACCTCCGTAATAGAGGTCTGGAAATTTCCTCTGAGAAATGTGCAATTGTGGCATTTACGCGCAAACCAATATAGAGCTACAGCGTAATGATAAACGGCCAAAGAATACCTTACATTCGACCGTAAAAGTTCTTGGGTGTTATAATTGACAGAGACGTATCATGGAGCCCTCATGCATGAAAAAGCGGTTGACAGGCATCTGCCATTTGTTCAAGTCATCGCTGGAAAGACACGGGGAATGTCCAAAGCCACTATGTTGCAACTATACAGGGTTCTTTTTCTCGGATTCCTGCGGTACAGCCTGCCTGCATTAACCAACGCAAGCAAAACAAGCCTACGGATGCTACGAAGTGTTCAGGCCCAAGCACTCCGCATATGTCTAGGCTTGCTCAGCGTGCATCAACAGTGGCGAATATAGCCATCGCAAGGGACCATCTCATCAAGACCCATATTGAGGCTGAAGTGCTGAGGACACATATAGGAAATCTTGCTCGAACTCCCCGCCATCACCTAGCCTCTCTACCAGCGGACCGACCATGCACGTCTTACTGCCACACAATGCCCGCGCATGGAATTCACCAATTCTCGTCTACACAGCTTGGATCCCAATCTCCAGCTCCGTCTTCCGTCAGGAATATCTCGAGCTGAGGAGACGCTTCTGTGCCGCCTGTGGCTTGGCGTGGGTTTCACGAATGCCTACTCCTTTCTGATTGGAATGGCCAACAACTTTACATGCAATAACTGCAGCTGCGAAGAAACGACCGCCCATCTTCTATGTGAGTGTCCCCGTTTGAGTGCGCCAAGACAAGAAATTTCCGATGTGTTAGATAGACTCGACAATCACCCTTTGTCGGAACAAGGGGTTCTGGGACACTGGTCGAGTCCGTCCTCAGCACAGAAGGCTTTGAAAGCACTATTGCGTTTCTTGCGGACAACTGGTCTCAGAGACAGACTTCAAGCAGTGTCGTATTCTCCGTTCCTTTTTTTTTTCATTTTCTTGCTATTCTGTTTTTTCGTAATATCTCTTTTCTATCATCTTTTATCCCTCTTACTCCTTCCGCCAGCACAGGGTAGCCAGCCGGTCTAAGAACTAGCTAACCTCCTATTCCTCCTTTACTCCTACCAAAAGACCTCTGACTCCTCCATTGTGCCTCACTCAACCAAATATCAACCTTGCAATACCTGGCGCCTAGAAGGAAAAAAAAAACGGATTTGTTGTCACCGGTACTTAAACAGCTCACTTGTACGAGAAGTACCACGACTCCACACATATCTACACTGTCGGATCAGTCCTGCCGAACAGCTCAACCGGAGCAGTCGTGATACCAAGGTTGGTTACGACGAATAGGTCAGAGATCTCACGCAACAACATCGACGGCAGAACTGGCAGCCCTTCGTACCGCGTTACAATTCGTCGTTGACCAACCGACACCCAAGCGGGCTATTTTCTGCGCCTCTAAGGCGGCACTGCAGTCCCTACTGCCAGCCTGACGCCACGAACCGCACGAACAGCTGGTACTAGAGACTGCAGAGGTAATACACCACCTAATTGAGAAAGGACATCAAGTCACTTTTCAGTGGTTACCTAGTCACTGCGCAATCATCGGCAATGAACGGGCCGATCAAGTTGCCCGCTCAGCCCACACAGAAGACGATGAGCTACTCCTACCGCTTTCTAGGACCGACGCTGCACGGAAGCTCCGCTTGCTTGCTCGCCAACGCACCACGTCACAATGGAATGAGCCGCACTTCAAGCATACCCGACTGCACTCATTTGACCCAACCTTAAGTCTTCAAGTTCCATCGAGACTTCGATGAGTAGACGCAACCCTTTCGTGTTGGCTATGATTGGGCGTTGCGTTTACCAACGCCTATGCGTGCCGCATTGGGATGGCCGACACCACAGCCTGTGACCACAATGTAAGTGAAGAAACGATTGCACATATATTTCGCGACTGCCCACAGTACAGTGCACAGCGACTATCCCTTTGCAACGCGCTCAACAAGTTGGATGACCGACTTTTGTCGGAGGGAAGAATTTTACACCATCGACGGGGCACAACGTCGCAGAAGAAGGGCCTGCAAGCGCTACTGCGCTTCTTGCGATCGACCGGCCTTTCTGAACTACTGTAATCAGAACGTACTTCCTGTGTGTGTCTTTTTATCCTGTGTGTATGTCTGTTTTTTCTCACTAAACCCTCTCTGTCGCCCATATTTCCCCACTCCAGTGCTGGGTAACAAACCGGATGCTAATATCAGGTTAACCTCCGGGCCCTTCTCTGCATATCTCTCTTGTTTAATACGAGAAGCGTTTGCCACTGGCCAAAGATTTCGCTGAGATTTTCTGTCGCTATCACTATTAGCCAGCGGCGGCAGTTATAAAAATGCACATGGAATGATGCACGTATACGTATAAAGATTGCCTGTGGACACCTTTTAAACAAATTTGAGTCTTTATAGGTTTCATTTCTTTTATCGGAACTGAGCTTGTAGACGCTCTACAGCCTCTCCAGCATTCCCTGCCCGTCCGATAGGGCCCCAATTAAACCTATTTACTTATTGTCTATCGATCCAAAAACTAAATAACCTTATTAAATCTATTAACAATGTAAAATTCGTCCTTTAGCGTGCCCTCTAATAATTTTAAACAAGACGAAGTGCTCATAGCTTCCTACGATCCTCTTGTTTTTTCTCTTCACCACTGCGAGGCCGACTTGAACGACGAAATTCAACATGAAGGATAAATAAATAAATAAATAAATAAATAAATAAATAAATAAATAAATAAATAAATAAATAGGAACAAAGCACTGAGCTTTTGATAGGCCTGCGCTTTAGGCTCGTTATTGCTAGTATAGAGCGCTAATATAAAGCACATTGGACCATTTGGGGTCCTTTCACATGCACACGAAGGGGAACATTTTCGCGTCTTTTCTTCCATCGGAGTGGTCGTGAATCAAAGCTGCTCTTCCTTGTGAACAGCAGAACACCAACAACATTCACAAAGTTACCGGAGTCATTCATTACGCTAGAGCCCGCATATGCAAACGGGCGGCTAGAGGCCTAAACAAATCAAATAATGCACAGTTCAGGCTTGTTGGCATGACATTTTGAGTAAAGATTTCGAATACCGCTAGTAAGTGAGAAAGAAGAAAAAAACAAACGAAAAAGATAGAGCGCTACGCCATTCTCGTTTTCTTGTCAGTTTTCTTGAGCTGTTTAAAAGCTTTGCCCACATAATGGCAACGGTTTTCGCAGTATACGCCACGTTTGGGCAGCCTGAATTAAGGGAGAGGCTCCATTTGTTGAGGCATGAAACACTTGACGTCTTCACGCAGTGCATGCGAGGTCGCTGCTAGAGCAGTGCGACTCAACGACGGCGATCGTTCGCATTTCCTTGAAAAGTGCTTTCTCCTATATAGGACGACGGCGCCTATCGTCGCAGGGATTTGCGATCGCTGCGTGCGCCCGGCTTATACGCCGCCGACGTCGCTTTGACAGGCCTTCGAATGATCTCGGGCGAGTGCCGAGCCGTTTGACTTTCCAATTTGCGCCAAGAAAAGGTCGGAATTATAGGCAAGCGTCTCGTCGCGGCCTCATTCATTTCTTCCCCTTTACTTTTTCTTCTTGTTACCCAGTGCTATTATCTGCAGGTAAGATGGGTCGATTCCCGCGATACAATCTGCAGTGAAGCAAGGTAGAATGCGAAGTTCCACATAATCATTAAATTATAGTTCGCGTTTGCTAGAAACACGTTCAATTCGCTTTCCGCGACTCCGCCGGCAGAATGATCGGGGGCGTCAGCGTACGACCTTTTCTATCAATTGGTGTGATAAGAAGGAGGCCATGGCGCGTGAAAGCGCTAAATATATGTACGCACCAATACCTAGGCATGTACGTACGTACATTGCCCTTATATAAGAGGAGAAATTTTTTTTTTTACTGTGTTAGGAGCTCGCTTAATCTGAAGGGGTGTGAGCGAATAGCGAGAGCACCGCCAATTTAACCGAGGTAGTTGTGCGCAAAACAACAGTTGCTTATAACCCACATATTGTGAGCTTCCGTATGAGAATTTTCGGTACTCCTGAGCTCTTCCCACTGGGAAGACCAGTCGTCTTGTGATGCACGCGGCGTCCGGAAATAACAGTACGGGTGCACGCGCAGGAGGCACGGCACCCGTATCAAATACCGAACAAGTGACATCGAAACTTTTGACGAAGGTTGTACGTCTGCATCTATAGTGCGCTTAAAAGCGCCTGTACGTAACTGAAATAAATTCAAAAACAATAAATCAGGATCAAGAGTGCATCGTTCTCTTTGCCATGAACTTGTTCGTACGGTGATGTTAATTTTTACAGGCGGAGCTTTCATTTGCCAGCAGCCGACACTGCGCTGAACGCAGCCCCCTTCCAACTCAAACACGCATTGGACTGTAGCCGCTCTCACACGCTTTCTTTACGGGGAAATAAACTTTACGACAGAACGCGTTGTTGCAGGTAAGCTCGTTATCTTTCTCCGTCGAGGTTAATCGCAGATTGCTGAAACGTTAATAAGACAGAAAAGAGAGAGTAAGTTTGAAGCTTCGCAAAAGAAAAATTAAAAGATCAAGAGAAGCCATCCCGTACATCTGATGCGCCATAGAAAAACGGCGGAGGGGGAAAGCAAATACCGCAGAAAAAGAATAGAATGCAGAAAAAAAAAGACAATGCGTTATCGACGCCTCCTGTTTCGTTAAATCTTTCATGACCGCGCGCGGCGTGCATCTCCCCCGTCGACTTGCCGTGAACGTCGAGTCTTTTCGATTCTTTCGCGAATACGCCGCCTTCTCCCGTAAGTAAGTTTGCGATGCAAAAGGCATTTCTTCTCTGGGCGCTAACAAAGAGGGGGCGCTACTGCGCGAGCGTGAAGACACGAGAGTAGTAGTAGCAGTATAGTGGATTTCTGGGCTGGCGCACACATTTGCACAAGCGAGCGAGAGAAAGACACCCTTTCAGCGCGATCGCGAAATTAGAGGGGGCACTCAGCCGGAAGGAATAGGCGCGCGTAGCAGCCGTCGAGGAACGCGCGGCATCCCCTTCCCCTGCCCCGCCGCATGCGCCTCCTTCGGTGCCCGGCAACGCTTCTTCGACAGCTTGTACGCGCTGCGTCGCCGACGCGCCACTGCGTTTGCAACGAACGACCGAGGCGAGCGGAGGAGGCTTTGGCGCCTATTACGGATGCAGCCGCGCGCGCAGTCTTACACGCCTGCTGCGTCTCGGCTGGCGGCGTCTCGCTGCGGGGCGCGTTTTTGCGCTGACGCGACGCCGAGGTGCTTTTATGCTCACTCCTCTCAGCCTTCTTTTTTCTGTCATCTTCGTCTTTTTTTTTCTTATACCCCTGGCATTTTTCACTCTCGTATGTTGGCTCCCTCGTGACGACGCGACTCCCTGACGAAAAGCTGCTTGCATAGCCGGAACGCTCGCGCTGTATGCGTGCGCGACTGGACTGCGAGAAGATGCCGTCCGCTAAAGCTCTGTGACGGGCTGCGCGGGATCTGTGCCTTTGCGGCTCCGCATATAGCTTATGAGAATTTAGCGCAGCTGGCGGGCAGTTCATTTTATTTTCGGACGACGGCCGACGGTTGCGCCTCGAAAATGCTGGAACGTTAATGCGCCGCCCCATTTTCACTCCGCCGCGAGCACGCGCTCTCGGTGACGTGGGGATTTTGCGCTCGTGCAAAACGCCCGGCGGCCCATTCGTACGACGACTGCCTTTTCTGCGCGCAGATTATTCGTAATAGCCTGCGTTGGAAGGTTCCGTTAGGAAGCTTTCGCATTTACGACCGAAGCTGGCCGCGTTGTAAGGCCGTTGTTAAAACGGCCGAGCGTACGAAGCCCGACTCGGCAGTTACGATCGCGTGAATATATACAACGGTGCGAGTCAAATAACAAAAAAAAATGTAATAAAAGAAGGTAAATACAAATGAATCGACCTTCGCTTACGCCCTCGTAATGACGTGTACAAACGCAACAACGGTTTTAATCCTTCCTGGACAAAAAGAAAGACTATAGCAAGAAAGAACTAACACGTGCTGCAATCAACTACGTGCTGGATATTCCTAAAACTTGGTAGTATCAATGCATATAAGTTTTAAGGATATTTTTGCTTTAAATATGTTGCTTTCATCTTAAAGGACCACTGAAACCAATAGTTCAAACTCGAAATATTTGTGACACACCATGGTGGTGTAGTGGTCGTACTCGACTGCTGACCCGAAGGTGGCGGGATCGAATCCCATCAAAAGTGCGCTCTGCATAGAATGGAGCCGATGTCGTCTTCGCGATTCAGTGTAAGAGCACGGAAACGAACGTTCGCCCTGATTAAAAATCTCTGTTTGATAAAAAAAAGATATTTGTTCTTGATAATACGAGGATTCATCACTGATCGAACCGCTGGTATAGCGTATGGTGCATATGGTCACTTCACCTTCGACAAACTTACGGGTAAATGACGTTAACTGCGTGGAATGATGTTGGTTTCGCAGTAAATAACTCTGGAACAAGTTATGTAGCGAGGGATAACTTTGCGTTTAGCTGAGACGCATCCCCTGAAGGTCGCGGGATCGAATCCCGGCCGCGGTGGCCGCATTTTGATGGAGGTGAAGTGCTGGAGGCTCGTGTACTTAGATTTAGGTGCACGTTAAATAACCCCAGGTGGTCGAAATATCCGAAGCCCTCCATTACGGCGTCCCTCATAATCATATCGTGCCTTTGGGACGTAAAACACTAACAACCATTAAAAAAATAATTTCTCTTGTTCCATTCTCCTACATGCATTAGGTGGCTCTGACCAGGTATTAGTGGCGAACGTTTACCCTCGAACATATTTTAATATGATTTTAAAGTAAGCGCGAGTGCCTATCTCAGTTGACAGCAACTCGCGACGTCGTCATCAATGCGTTTAGTGGCGAGCTGTTTCGGTGCAAACACTCTCCATGGCTGCTTGGGCTATTCATGACGTTTCGCCTGTTCAGCGAGTATTGTCGACGTTACAGGCAGAAGTTTTCTGGTCGCACAAAATACGGCGACTGGTGCCAGACAGGGGTTATTGTTCTTCGCTCTTCTCACTCTATTGTCAAGTTACTGTCCAGGTGGTTCTGGCTGCTTACGCCTGTGGCGTTTTGAGTAACGGCGCAAGGAATTCTTGTTGCAGCGAAAGCTGTTACGAGATCACAACAACAGCCGATTTTGGTGGCGTAGTTGTCCGCCGCTACCGGTGTCCGTAACAGCTATCGCGCACAAGAGGGAAAAAAAAAAAACAAGACAGGGTTAGAGCAGAATTTGCACTCAGGCGCTCTGCGTGGCTGTCGAGTATTCTATCACAAAGCCACGCCGGTGTTTGAAACTCCTTCGCAAAAATATCCTATACAGGCGTCATGTCAGGGCAAGGAATCACTTTGACAGATGTAATATAGCGTGGTAGAAGAGTAAAATGACAGCAGGCGTCACACAATGGGAATTGCGTAACGATCGGGTGCTTTAAAGCTTCCCACCCATTACAAAGGGCTTAGCCATAATTTTTCATCATCATCAGGCACAGCATCAACAAAGTGCACACAGTGCGTTACAGATGCGTATTGGGTACCTTGCTTTTCTGCAGAATGATGAATAATGTCATAGTAGGTGCTTCCCTTCTTCACAAAACTATGATGATTTGTGGCGTAGGGGGTATTTCGTCACGGTACTTGCAGTAGGCACCCCAAGAGAGTTTACAACGGACTCTATAGACAGGCCGCTCCTCCAGCTTTTGCTGTCACTGCATGCGACTGTGCTGCGTGTTCCGCGCAGGCCTGGCGTTTTCTGAGGGGGCACACTCTTGGCAGTGAAGTGCGTGATGGGCAGGTGGTGTGTCGCGTGTCGTTTTCTTGTAGAGATTTCGGCAGGAGAACGTGCCTGGTGCGTCACGCCCTAGCTGATACAGCAGCAACCCCGTCGCTTCGGTCTTTTCCGCATGCGGGGCCCCGATTCAAAAAGCGTACTGACAGCCACCCCAAAGCTTGAGCGCATGCGGCACTCCAGCGCAGTGGGGCGCTAGTTTCTCATGAGTTTGGTTGGGCGTCTTCAAGTGACGCTGGAATTTCTGATAATTTTTGTTTTTTCAGGTCTTTAGGCATAGTTAGAGCATTTACGACTCAATTTAGTTATTATTAGACATAAGGTTACTAATTAAAGCATAAAAGTCACAAAGAAAAAGCTGTCAGGGGTTCTTTTATTTTCAAGTACGTGCGTAAAAGAAAGTACCGCACCAATAAATTTCTCGCAAGATTCAATGCTTGTTGAACACATGCGCGAGCCAACGGAAGCTGCATGACGGGACGTCAATTCTTTTTGAAAGAAGTCCCTCCAGTTAAAATTTCAAAGTTGATGAGCGACAAAACCCAAGGTGACAACTCATAGCGGCTCCGTTGTACGTGCTAACCTTATATTCTTCTCTTCACGCGGGAGGATTGCGACAAGCACGCCGTTGCTTGAATGGTACTTTGCTGTGAACGTCTTCGTATGGGTGGCATAAAGGCCGCGACGAAACCGATGCATCGTTACCAAATCACGCCGTGCCCTTGCAGTTATATAAATGACAAACTAATCCGAATAAGTTCCAAATGTAAGGCTAATCACCTTATTGAAAACCTTCTTAGATGTTGCGTTGGAACCGTTTATATTTGTCATGAGCGCGGGCAGGCTGAAGAATTTTCTAGGAATTCTTGGCTGTAATTCCGAGTCACATCGAATTTTTTTAACTGCTCATTTAAGACGACATACAGCGCGAAAAATCGACCACACAAGGAAAGATGACATGTCTTCACTACGCAGCTTGGCAAATGGAATGGCGCTATTAAGTTAAAATGCAGAGTTGAGCCTAGTGGGCACACATGTTTACTTGTTTGTTGCGTCGGTCTCGTTTCTTTGCACAGACATTACACACATTAACACAGGCAGTGGAATCGAAATACTACAACTGTCTTGGAAAAAAGAAAAACAAGAGCTGAATACATGAAAATCAATTGCAGCGTATTAATGACCGACGCGTCTGACGATGTATGCTGATACACAGTTTACGCGACTCGCTTCATATGTATGCAAGCTCATCCTTCAGTGAGAGCTTGCATAGTTTTTTATGCGTCGAATTCGCATTGAGAGTGAGCATGAATTGTTTATGCCCAACGACTGCGTTGTGGCGAGGTTTAGGTTGTGGTGAGGTTATAGAATAGTTGCGAAAACCAACGCGACGACAACTGCATATCATCCTGGTCTAGGACAAAACTGTGCTACGCTGAAGCTCTGCGCTGCGCTCTGTGCTGTACTTTATTTAAACCAGTGAAGCGAGTGTTTACGTTTTATTTATTTATTTATTTATTTATTTTGATCTCGAAAGACCCCCTGTGAACTTTTGCCAGAGTATCGTTTTTATGTTTTCGATGTTGTACTTTTATTTGTGCACATATGCGTACTTATGGGTTAATGTCATTTCAGTTTGCTCACATGGTGCTGTAATTCGGTTGTTGATTCGCGGGAACCTTCTATAACTGCTGCATAGATAGATTCATATTTGCTTACACTGTACGTTTCAGACCTTATAAACATTTGTACCGCGAGAAAGACAAATGATCAGTTCTATTAGAAACATTTCTGGTGAAATTAAGTAAAAAAGAGTAATAAAAACGTTTCGTTATGAATAAGTGCTGGATCTATAGAAGAGACGTATCCTGGACGTCACTTATAATCATATCATAGTCTTCTTACTTTAAAAAACCGAGAATTTTATTTCGGACATACCATAGAAAGCAATGAATTTATTTTGGCCTGCTATAGGTTTATCGAGTGTGCCAATATCGCCACGATAATTCTTTTTTTTTTCATGCCTGCTTAATATGCAGCAGCCATGGCCTGTAATCGCACGCCCAGCCTCATACGCAGCAGCACAACGCCACAGCCAACGAACGAGTTGACTCGGCGAGTTCTGGAGCGCTCTGAGTGAACGCCACGCGGCCACCTGATCAATAGTACAGGTGCTCTCATTATGTTCAGCCGGCCTTTTACGAGCGTTTGGTCGTAAGCGAGGGTGCTCCGAGGAGGATGTCATTGCAAAGTGGGAGCCCTCTGAAGGAGGTCCGCCGAGGAGTATTCAAGTCACACTTTTCTTTTTAGCCGCCAGCTCTGCTCGAGGCCTGACAGAACGCTGTAGGTTCGTTCCGCATATAAGGCTATATCTATGCGTGTTTATGTCCAGAAATAACATATAAACGCGCTCGTATGTGCACTGTAAGAAAAAAGAAGAGTATGTGTTACTTTATTCGGTGAGTCACGAATTGCCACGTATATGACGCCCTTTAAAGAGCCAGTAAACAACCCCGCGGTCCAAAATATGTGATGAAACAATAACTGCGCGCTTGTACAACCAAGGCGTTGGACTGGGCTAATTGGTACATTGTCAAAATGGATAAAAAACCAGCGGGAAACACAGTGAGAAGAAAATGCGGGACAGGCTGGCACATACAACTGATCAAAACAGCATACTTGAAAGACTTACTTATACCCCCCCCCCCCCCCCCCGGCAGGCAACCATCCTGCGGATGCGTGAGTAACCATGCGTCTCATTATACTATTATACGAGATCTCAACGTGCAATCATGGTGTTTAGAAAGGTCATCTCTTTACCTGACACATGCAATGACGTCTCGCTGACGCAGTTTTTTCCCCCTTTCTTTATATAGAAAGCTTCCAAAATTTCCCTTTGGGTCTTAGTCTTTCCCCGGCTTAAAATGCTAGCTTTGTCAAATGCTGAACATGCTGCCGCAAGAATTTTGCGAATGAGTGCTGTAATAAGGTAGTTACAGGGTACAGAACAACCCGCTTCGGCTGGTTTCGGTTTCTCGCGCGGCCTCCCCACCCTTCTCAGCAGTGAAGAGGGGTAGGCGTAGCCCGTCGTCGTGACTACGCCCATTTCGGCAACGTAAGACGACGTCAGCGATCACGTCATCGGCACGCAGCCAACGACCGAGGAAAGCTTCCTCCCCGTGTCACTCGTGTGAGAGCGGCGCTAGAGTCACCCGGCACGGTGAAGAAGCGCGGTAAATGCGCGGCCAAAACCGCATCACCGCGGGGCCAAGGTGTCGTTTCGTAGTGTAGAGGACCAATCGACGAAGTCGGTTCTGCGTTAAACTATGGTGTAAAGTTGCCCATGGGCAAGATTACGTCACTGCGCATACGAGAAGGATTCGACAGGCGCTGGAGAGGGGCGCGGGAATTCTTTTTCGATATGAAGCGTCTGCGCGGCGCGCAGCGCTGTGATATTCATAAAATCTGATCGCCGTGGCTTTCTGCACGAATTGGCGAACTTATTTGGGAATTGTAAAAAAAGTCAGATCCTGTTTATTGGCCCTTTAAGGATGCGCGTTTACTCTCTCTTGTGTCGGACGACTCACTGACGAGAGTGTAATGATCGCCAAAGAGAGTACACGTGTCTCTTTAAAGAGAGTCATATACGTGACATGTCAGGATTCGCAAAAAAAGTCAAAGGACGCACATCTTTTTCTTAGAGTGTACGCAACACGTATCGCGGCACTGACGGATGGAAAAAGTCAGCTGTTGCTCGGTGTATTTTTGGCAATGTTTTTTGTGTTGTTGTTGTTTACTCACTACCTAGTAGTCCTTGGTAGAGGTGTCACATCAAAGACACATCACCTTCGAATAATATGGTGGTCGAGAGCTGGCGCTCCCGCCGTTCTTGCTATCATTTCTCGTCCATGTGTGTACCGCGCAACCGCAGTAGTCAAAATAATATCATTTGTACTTTCTTTAAACATTATTCGCCTTCTTTCTCTACTGTTATATTTCTGTCTCATGTTTTCCCCACCTTTTCCTTCCTCAAGGGTACAATATGAAAAAAATAGGACGAATGAAGCTCGTAGTCTTCCCGTGTTCTCATTTTTCCTTTTTTTTTTTGCGTCGTTCCACCAGAAAGCCACGCAGTGGACATGTCCTGAGGCATCGACTAATGACGGCTGTGAAAGCTTTTACGTTCCCTCACCCCTTACACCTACTAAAGAAAGAAAGAAAGAAAGAAAGAAAGAAAGAAAGAAAGAAAGAAAGAAAGAAAGAAAGAAAGAAAGAAAGAAAGAAAGAAAGAAAGAAAGAAAGAAAGAAAGAAAGAAAGAAAGAAAGAAAGAAACCAGTAACTAGGAAAAAAATTCTGGTTTCCGCTCTATTTAGGTTATATTCATTGTTTTTCTTTATCTTCCCTTTTCTTTATTTTTTTCTGTTTTTCATTTTGTTGTTGTGATTGAGACATGCAAAAGGGATGTTCGTTTTGCTTTGATTTCAGTGACCCGTTCGATGACGTTCCCCAATCAGGAAAGACGATTTGCTTCCCCTCAAGATGACCCTTTGTGCAGTAATGCACGCTTTACAGGAAATGCAAGTTGTGAAACAAGCTTTAGTGATTACACACACAGACTAGTGTGTGTGTATATATATATATATATATCAGGGCTGGGCAGAGATACTCGGAAAAGTATTCCGGAATACAGATATCGAAATACATGAACTGGAAGCCTAAAATACAGATACTGAGATACATTTGCCTTTAGCGTAACGCGATATTTCAGAGATACTTTCGCAATAAGACGAAAAAAAGTATTCCGGAATACAAATACAGCAATACAGATACTGGAATACTTTTTTCATTTCAAGGATGCTCATACTCTGCAAAGACATTTATAAGTGCAGCATAATGTTGTAAGTAAAGTTGCAGCACAATGATACTTTCAGTTCATTTATTTGTTTCTTACAGTACCCTCAGTGCCATTAAGACATTAAACAGGGAGGGGGGTTACAAAGTACATAATTAGTAATAATGACATAATTACACGTATCAACTGAATAAATAGTACACTATTTCACAGCAAGAGTAACAAGCATTAGACACCGAAATCGACATACTTGGTGACAACAAAATGAGCCATGCTAGAAACAGCACAGTTTAAGCAAATCACTCGAATCACTACTGAACTCCAGTGAATTGAAAGAGGTATGCATTTATTTTGCACATAAGATCTGTGTTGCTGAGAAGTTTGCTGTGTGAGCATCTCAAATAGGCTGTCTTCTAGACAGTGTCGGTTCGGCCTCAGCACATGACTTGCGAAAGAAGAAAAAAAAAAGTCTCTCTATACCGCTGCAGACGAGCACAAATTCGTGTTGTAGTGAATAAATACCGCCTTCAAAGCCGGGTAGCCCCGCAGCGTGGCGATATCTCTTCTCGGGTTATCTAGATACCGAAACACTTCCGCCCTCACGTGGGTTGTTCTGACCGTACAGAAGCCGAAGTCGGTCCCCACCTTTGGAATCCTCAGCCGTCTTGCCCGGTCGGCGCCGGGCCAGACAGCTGAGGATTCAGCTGCCCATATAGGCCGGTTATATTTACCTACGCGCAATGGAACCCAATACGTCAAAACTGCACAATTCAAACATTGGCTTCCTAAAATCACGTTGTTTGGGGATGAGAGGGCTTAAGTCCTCCCAAGTCGCTCCTGCCATCTCTCTAAACAGGCGTGCAAACAGGGACAGCTGCTCAGAGCGCCCCATCAGAAACTACAGCAAGCACTCATCGCCTGGGGCCACGGTGTTAGAATTCTAACACCGTGCCTGGGGCGAAAGAGTGTCGCCACCACCGACGCTACCAGCACCCATTTCAGCGAGCCGCAAGAGGCGAAGTCGGCTCCGGCGGTGGGGGAGCCTGGTACCACAAAAGACCGTTTCACGCTTGTGATAAATTAGGAACGCACCCCGGCACGCTGGAGAGGTGGCTGAAAGCGCGACAGATAGCCATCTTCTAGTCACGTCCGCCGCCGCGACAACCCCGAAGGTCGCGGGATCGAATCCGGCCGCGGCGGCTGCATTTTCGATGGAGGCGAAAATGTTTGAGGCCCGTGCATGTTAAAGAACCCCAGGTGGTCGAAATTTTCGGAGCCCTCCACTACGGCGTCTCTCATAATCATATCGTGGTTTTGGGACGTTAAACCCCAGCTATTATTATCCGCCGCGACAACGGGAAGTGCTTTTCGAAGTGCAGCCGCTTTGAAAACTGAACCCACGCGAAGCATTGCAAAGCCAGTGGTCCAAGGCGGTATCCACGCGGGGGGACACGAAGTAATTGCTTGCCACCCGAAAAAATTAGGCGTGCTAAAATGACCTTGAGAGACAGTGACTTTTGTCGGCAGAGGCCGACAACACTGCCTCCGCGATTCTGCTGTCTGTCGCGTCGCGTGCTTTACCACATGGGCCATTCTGTGCATGAGGAGAAACCATCGCCTCCCTTTCTGTTGGCGACCGGTGGCGCGCCTTTGCTTGTCTTGGCACAGAAACAAACGAAAAAATCCCCTCATTCCCCCCTTGGAAACACGCCTCAACTCATTTTCGACAAAAAGAAATGTAACGAGATGCTCGTGTCCGGCATAGTATCGCGATACAAACGATACATCGTAAATGTATTTCACTACTGAGATACAAATACATTTTTCAAATGTATCTCGATACAGAAATACAGATACTCAAAAGTATCTCTGAAATACTATCGCGATACTCTTGTATCGCGATACTGCCCAGCCCTGATATATATATATATATATATATATATATATATATATATATATATATATATATATATATATATATATATATATATATATATATATATACGAGGGTTATTCCAAAAGTAAGGGCCATTTGGTCCCCAAAAAATAAATATTCGTTAGTAACAGCTTTTATTAGCTGGTTTAGTTTGGCACAAAGTTACTTCACTTTTCTACATAATCACCGTTAAATTCTAAGCACTTTTCGTACCGCTGCACCAGTTTCTTTAGTCCTTCTGCATAGAAGTTCGCCGCCTGGGAATTCTTTGCTGTTTGAGTTGGTTAGTAAGCATTTTTAGTACCGACCTTGCACAAACTGCGATATTTGGGCTTTTCAGTTACAATCGTGCAAATTGCAGTGCGGCTGATAAGAGGAAATTCATGCGACAGACGACTAACTGTCAGTCGTCGATGTAATCGCAATGCCCGGTCCACTTGTTGAACAGTTTCATTGGTCTGGGTTCTGGCCCTTCCACTCCGCTCTTCGTCGTGCACATTTGTGCGGCCATTTGTGAAGACTAGACACGCTTTTATGACCTTTCCTTCACTCATCACTTCAGTCCATAAACTAGGCACAATTCCGCATAAAAGTGAGAAGCTGATGATCCTTTTGCGAGCAAGAATTGAATTACAGCTAGCACTTCACAACAGGCGTGAGCAACGATTTTCGCAGACATTGGCGATTGGCGTTTGCATTTTCCGAACACGACAAGCAGCAATATATATATATATATATATATATATATATATATATATATATATATATATATATATATATATATATATATATATATATATATATTGCGGACTGATGTCGATATAAACACCCTTACTCTTCACATAATAGGATGCAAACAAGAAGGAAAGGATCGTTAAGATGAGGCATAAATAGGGCGAGAAACAGAGTTAAAACTTTTTCTAAAAGGTATTTCCTGCTGCACACTGTTGGCTGGGAAGGCAACGCGAAAATTAATGAGCATGGCTTTCGTGCATTAACGCCCTCCTCACAGCACCTTCGTACCAAGCTGGCGCCAAGAGTAAAAAAAAAAAAAAGATGCCACAGCTGATACCTTTTTAGAATGTTTTACGTGGCCATAAATAAGTTGGTGAGAGAAAAAAAATATTACTGGAGAGATCGCCTATTATGTTTTTCTTTTTCTTTTTGGCCAACACCCCATTGCTCGTTCCATTAATGTTAACCTGTTTCATGTTTCCTACCGGACGAATACACTTTGCAGATATTTCTAATAAACCTCGTCCTGAGCCAGCCAATTCCGCCCCACTTATAGAAATTTAATTACGGCAAACTGCAATATTATTTCGCTGTCATCCTGATTATGTTACACTTATATATCGTCGTTTGTGTGTTTCATGTATTACGCGACCTGCCTACTCGCATCTGCTTCTTCATCTCAGCTAGAATACCAATTGCACACTTTTGCTGTCTAATACTTGTCGCCATCTTCTCATTTATTATTGTTACTCCCACAGGTTAGTACCGACGAGTTAGTACTAATACATAATGGTCCCATTTCTAAGTCAATCAGATGCGTTATTAAGTATTGGTAGGGTGCAATGATTGTACTCTTTTTCTTTTTTTTAAGGTAGACATCGTTAATGCTAGGGAGCACACGCATACACGCTCCAGCAGACGTTCACTCACCTAAAGCGAGATTCCTTCGTTTCAGTGATTGCGTTTCCGCATGATTAAAGGTTCCAGCCAAACGTACCTGTCGCATTCTCAAACAGCCTGTCGTCCTGTTACATTCTCTTTCCTTCTTTCACTTTGCCTTCCCAAGTGCAGGGTTAGCCACCAGGAGACCGCCTCTGGTTAATGTTTGGTGTCTTTCCTTTGCCTTTCTTTTACTTCTCGAACAGCTGACGACTAAATATGAACGCTTGTCCTCTCGCCAGGCAGTTGTGAATACTTTAGACTTTTGCTTGTTTATTCTCAAACACACACTTAGGCTTTATTCTGTTTGCCTTGGTCGCGAAAACTCCTACATGCAAAAAGCTTTCCTTCAATGCCCTAAAAGCAGCAGTGATGCAAGCTTTACAAAAAAGAAGAATAAAGAAAGAAATAGATCAAACACGTTAATAATTTTGTAGCTCATATCACTGCCTAAAATTGACAATAATTTATTGTAGCATGCCTTTGTTCTTGCTCCACGTATCCTACTTTTTTTTTCTGCAGCTACATCTAAATGCGATTGCGTGGCAGTTTTGGGTGCTGCACGGTTCTCCGTAAAATTCATCTGCAGGCCTTAATACTCATCATCTAAATCTAAATTGCTGACAACAGCGTCCTGCTTAATTTTAACTGCCTATTTCTTGTTCTGGTCAATGTTAGGTCTCGCTCTTGCTGATTCAATGCTCCTCTCTATTCTTTACGGGTTCCGAAATGTTTGCTGCTCTGATTCCGAAAGTAGCACATATCTGTTCTGTTGTTTGGCTTTTACAGATGGTCTCGGAGACCCTGTCACATGATCTCTTTCATGCTCAGTCGTTTGTCGACCAGGGCCTTTCTTGCTTGGGAGAACTTTCCTGTTTCGGTGCCTTGACGCCTCCTATTTCGACAGAAATTACCAAAGCTAGTTTCATTCAAATTTTCTTCCTTAACGTTCGAGTATAAAGCAGACTCTTTGCTTTCGTGGATTTAGTCTCCATCCTACCGTTTTTCTCCTGACAGTTTCTTCTTTTTGCTGATATGTAGTAGGCCTATTGGTGTTGTTTTTTTAACATTATAATAAGGCCCCCCTACAATGTTTATACTATGGGACCTTTTTCTGTACTAAAATGTCCATAATTTTGTACCTGTACTAAATAGTGAATAAACTTCAAACTTTAAAACTTAGACAATAGATTGGCTAGTTTCATTCTAATGTTTTCCTATTTCTCACGAAATGGAAGAGGATTCTTGACCCTACTGATCTGCAACCTCCACGCTTTGCCCTAACCTTCACCTGTGCTCTTCGCTTCCAAAGTGCCTTAAAACGAAGTGGTAGTTTTCTGTTCAACCCCACTTTACTGTAGTCATAAAATAAACATATCCAAAGTATTACACTCACTTCTGAGGGTTCTGATTTACATAGATGCAATAACTTATTCGTTGCCAGCACCTTGTGGAGCAATAAATTAGAAAGACGGTTCTTTTCTTCATTACGGCGGATGCGCTCCGAGAGAAGAACATTGTCTCGACGTGATTGATAAGTGTGGTTGTGACACTTTGCCGCTTCCCTTAATTAGAAGGAACTGCGGTGAGTCGAGCGAAACTTGCGCCTCGACTAAAGATGGAAGCCTTCGTTTCCGTTTATTGGTGTCATTTGCTCGAGAAGAATTCCGAATTGAGTCTCTTAATTACGCCGACATTGCGTGTAATTCACGTGATATTGAAGAAACCCTTTCCCACTCACGAAAAATGAAGCAAACGAAACATAAGAAAAATCGCCAAGCCTGCTGGGAATCACCATGGAGCGAATCATTAGGTTCGTCTGATTGCAAGCTTCCAACAGCGAAAACATGAGTGGTTGAATTTATGACGTTCATTACAGGCATGGCAAGATTAGGTCGTGTACGCGAACTGTGTAGGGCGAAAGGCTTTCTTTTTTTTATTTCAGCCGCGGAGTTGGAAAGCATAATAATTAATTAGAAATTACCGTTTTTACACGATGCACTCATTATCGGGCCGATCTATTCATAGGATAGAGCGGTAGCTCAAACTCATTGATCTCCTCAAAAGAACGCGCCTCCTTACACGCACAAGCTAGCTTACAAATAACACCTTTGCGAACGTTTTTATTTTTATTGTTCAGAGGGACAAAAGAGAAAAAAAATGCAGCATGAAAAAGAACCGTCAAACCTTCAATCAACGCAGACAACAGAATGAGGCCGGCATCGCGCGCCGGAATCGGGGAAAGGAAATCCGGGCGCACGCTCGAGGCATCACCACCGCGAAGGTCGATCTTATTTTGCACTTTGGGCCGGCCACTGTCTTCTGGTCTGGAAGCCGGGAAGTCGATCGGGGGACTGCCGTCCGCAGGGGTGTATTTAAAGCGGCTAAGGGAAAGGGGGGGGGGGGATGTCTCCAGTTGCGTGTGCCGCGCGCCCGTTTGGTTTTTGGGACGAAGAGCGGGACGGGGGTTGAAGGAGCAGCGGGGAGGGGTGTTGCGAGGAGCGCGTGGTGTCACGTCCAACGCGGCCGAATCAGGCCTTATTACGCGGCCATGGGCATCGATCTTGGGCTCCTGCCAATGACGCGAACGGGCTCACAGGCGCGGCTCTCTTCTTCGCCGATCGAAGCCAAGGGGGCTACATTAGCCGGGAACGCGGACTACACAGTGCCCGGGCACCGAGAAAGGCGTCCATTATGGCTTGTTTCCGGAGCGCGACGGAAAGGAGACTTTTAATGAGCGCATCGGCAGCCGCCGCCCAGCGTTTCCTCCCACTTCCTTCCTCCCAATGCTGTAGCCACCTCTTTTCCTCCTCCGCCCGTGTCCCGTGCGAAGGTGGCCGTCATCCAGCCTCGGTCTCTTCGCCGCGGCGAGGTTCACTCTTTGGTCGCCACCGTGAAACGCCGGCTCACACGCGCTTACGGGTGACATTGGTCTTGTTTGTCTTTCATCACTGCCCAGTTAACTTGCAGCATTAATCGCTCTCCCCCACTCCTTCCTCTATTTCCTTGTCTGCAGGGCGCTTTTGACTGCTCGAAGTGACGTTTTGTCATAAAAAAAAAAGAAAAAGAAAAGCAGCGCTAGGAACGAGACGGTAACTGGAGTAGACGCCTCGTACCCAGCAGTGTTTTTTTTTTTATTTCAGTAATATACCAAACCAGCCCTATTCAACACGCTACTGAAGTTTCGTCGTGTTCTGAGCAGAGGGCATGTTTAAGGAAATCTGCTTCGTGGATAAGCATTAGAACTGTTCTTTATACTGGATATTATTCGGCTGTAGCTGTTCAGACGTACTACATGCTCTTCGATACTGCTGCAAACGCCGACGGCAGATATGTCTAGTAAGTAACGAAGAACGGAAGAGAAATGAGCTTGTCTTTGTTGCCACTGCCTTTGTCGCGGTTGCCGTTGTTGCTGTTGTCAAGTTCAGCAGAACAATCTCGTCAACATTTTACTGAACGAGAGAGAGAAAAAAAAAGAAAGATCAGTATAAGCTGGAAAGCCATTCTGGAAGCCCTACATTCGCAATTACAAACATTTATTATTCCATGCGCGAGAATCTAATACCACATGTACCGATCCAACCCACATAGATTGGCCCATAAAAAATTACAAGGTTTAAAGGGGTCCCCTAGGATTATCTTGAGTGCAAGCGTGGTTTAGCTTTTCCTTGAGTAATCACAAATTGCACTTGGCAAGTCCCGACGTTGCAGTATACGTATACTATACTGTAGGCCCCCTATGCCCGGCTGGTCATGTGCACGGCTTTCTGCGCCTTTCGCTACATTCTTGTGTGTATATTTTTCGAATATCAGCCGATAAACATGCCTCCTACGCTCATGCGTTCATATAAACGCACCAGCGGTGACCTTTATTTTCAATGACACGCTTGTGAGGACATTTAGCATTGGAGGGAAACAGCGCGAAAGACGAAGGACCAGGCAGAGAAGGACACAAACAACAGCGCTACCAACTCACCCAAGCAACCACTTTAGAAGACATTTAGGCCATATATCAAATTGAAGATATTGATTCGCAGGAGGAGAAATAAAATAAGGATGTCTAAATAATAATTGTTGGGGTTTAACATCCCAAAAACCACCATAGGATTGCGAGGGACGCCGTAGTGGAGAGCTCCGGGAATTTCGGCCACCTGGGGTTCTTTAACGTGCACCTAAATCTAAGGACACGGGCCTCAAGCATTTTCGCCTCTATCGAAAAAAAAAATAAGAATATCGTAAAAGCTTTTGAGGAGCAAATTGCTACTTTACGCACTGCTTGTATCGAATTCGCAGGTAACGCTTGTAAGGCCTCCTTATTAAAGCAGCAGGTAGAACGACCACTTTCTGAAATTGTCCGGGAAAAAAAATGAACGAGGGAACCAGGCATTGTAGGAAGAAAAAGCTAAGAGAATGTCGCTGCGAAGCCCAGCTTTCGTTAGTCCAATTCCACTCGCGTAATGTATTTCCACCCAACTCCCACAGTTTATTCGCTTTACAAGCTAGCACTTATTACAAACAGGGAGAGCGAAAAGCCTTCAACCCACGGATATCGTAGTTGAAAAAAGAAAATAATCTAAGTGGATGCTGCTGCATTAGAAGAACGGCAATGCACGCACGAAGCTCGTCGATGTTTTTCGAACGCTCTCATTTACGCTGCGAGCATAAACGCCGCCCACTCCTACTAAGATATTTCTACCCAAGTAGTATTTTCGTGTCTGCGCGAGCGTGGCACAGCCCATTTGCATGATATTAAAAAAAGGGCTCTTTTATGAAGCAGAAGGCTCATTGCGGGGCATCTTTCTGTTCAGGCTCGATCCTTATCGTAGCAACATCTTGCAAAGGAACATGCTATAAACGCAGTGATAGCTGACGTCGGCATCAAAATGTACATTCTTCGTCGTGTGGCCCGTTTACCTCTTTGTTTCCTGTTTTTATGGTGGCTGTACGTTATTCTCCATTCTATAGCATTTTCGCCTCTGTCAGCATTTAAGCAGCCTCAGTGATATCTTTAGAGCGATACCGCGGCAAAAATGACGCACCCGATATTTCTGGTCGTGAATCTCGGATAGTTTGTGGTGATAAGCGATCGTCATTCGCGTTCAGAGGTTGAACGAAGTACGCAAATGCATATGGCGGTAATAAATGGGGAAGTACGTTAAAGTGATCGCCGACAAAGCAATCGTCATTTCCCTAAGAACGATAATGGAAAGGGGGATTGGAAACCGAGGGGCCAGATATTTATTAGTTCCAGCCGCATGACGCCAGCAGATAATGAAGCTAGGGAAATCGTGGGGAAGATTATTTGTAGGCTTAGTTGACACGTAGAAGTGATGATGAGGTGGAGGGAAATGTAGGAGGACGCAAAAAAAAAAAAGCTTGCTGCCCATGTCAACCGAATCTACATGATCAGCTTACGCTTGCAAATGCTGCAACACAAAAAGCTTCCCCAAATGCGCTTGCGGGGTGGCCTAGCGGTTAAGGCTCTGCGCCTGCTAAAGAAGAGGTCGCGGGTCTGATTCCTGGCCACATCTATATTTCGATGCCAATGAAACGCACGCACGCACGCACGCACGCACGCACGCACGCACGCACGCACGCACGCACGCGCACGCACACACACACACACACACACACACACACACACACACACACACACACACACACACACACACACACACACACACACACACACACACACACACACACACACACACACACACATACACACACACAAAGAAAAGCTGGTGTACTTAGGTTTAAATGGAACCTAAAGGACACCCGGCGGTAAAAAAATGTTCAGCGCCCCACTATGGTGCGCCTCATACCGTGGTCTTGTCCCGTGAAATTCTTGAATTAAGTTTGTTAACTTTTGTAAAGTGAACACACTCGAAATGAGAATGATAAATTCCGGTAGAAACCATTTCATAATGTGTGTCGACGTGAATTCAATTGTCATTAGGAAACTGCAACGAAGCACCGATTGCTCACATATTTTACTGACACGATGTAACAGGAAGAGTTGGCGCCTTTGTGTGGCACCGGCTACTCCTTGTCACATACAAGGAAAAGGCGAGAATATAGCAATCCGTATGGATTTCCCTGTGGCTTCGCGCTAGAAACCGGTGGTTGTCCATTTTCTCTTTCTTAACCCTTCCACCACCTTGCGGGATTCCGCAGAACTGACACGCAGTCACTCAGTATTGAACAGAAAGTTCTGGACATGAGTCCAGAGACGCAGTCACTCAGTATTGAACAGAAAGTTCTGGACATGTGTCCAGAGACCCAGAAAAAAAGAAACATGTATAACAATGCATATCTAAAAACATATATAACGTTCCTGCAAATACGCACAACATCACAATTTTGTGGGCAAATACACATAACGTAAGTACACAAAATATCGATACGTAAGACGTTACTCTTTGCAAGCGTAGACTTACATCCCACGTATCTCTTTCAGAAGACACGATAATTTAATGCAAAGGTAGGATATATTCATCTCATCTGATATTTTTTAAAGGCTGAAAAGCACTTTTCTCTCATTCTGCGCTCTTTGCCATACACATAGTATACTTTTTTCGTTGGGAACGATCACTTAATAAAACACGTTGAACCTGCTTTAAATGTCCTTCCTCTGTGCAGTTTCCTTTTGTAATCTTACGTGCTCTGGAACAAGGCGGCACACATCTTCTGGGCGGTCACAAGAACGCTGTGGGCGAGTGGCGCATCTTAGCCTGTATGAAAGGTGGCGCGTAAATGCTGTGACTAGCCACAGTAGGTACAGTAATGTTTCCTATTAGCTATTTTCGTCCATATTTGATGGAATTGACGGCTTGATAAAAAGTAGCCACGACCGAAACACGTTGTCCATGAGTCGTGTACTGCAGCCGGGCTTCTCCGTCGAGCTTCGCACTTGACACTCTGCGCCATCTAATAGTGTAACCGCGGTGTCTGAGTAGAGTCCACACCTTTTGCGTGGTCTGCAAGATGAGTGGCGCATTGGTGCGCACAAACACTGAGAATAATTACCTCGCGGGTATCAGCGGGGATTGGCGGCGCCGTCTTAAAACGTCCACTTGCATCGCTTAAGGAACACGCGTGGAGCGTGTTGCGTACCACCCCGAAACGCATTATATTTAACTATGTTATTGCTACAGCAATTATATGGACACTCTCGTCGGTTTTTTTCCGTAACTGTTGCCGTCATGTTCTGTATAAAGCCCAAATCGATAGCGTCGTCTCGCGCATCGTATGTTCTACCCGCGAGTATGTTCTACACACACACACACACACACACACACACACACACACACACACACACACACACACACACACACACACACACACACACACACACACACACACACACGCACACACGCACACGCACACACACACGCACGCACGCACACACACACACACACGCACGCACACACACACACGTTCATCACCAGGGCTTGCGCGCTGGCGATGAACGCGGCCGAGGCAGAGACGAAACGAGCCGGCCCATCTCCGTCGCACGGTGGTCGCATGCGTCGATTGCTCAAGCAGAGAGGAAACGCCCGCCCGTCTTTAAGGAGCATATAGGGACTACGGGGGAGGGGGGGGCTGTGTCGCTCGAGCAGCAACTGCGAACTTTGATCATAAGGGCGCGGTCACGATCGCTGATGCGCGCGCTATCTCGACAGGCATCAGCAAACGGCTCGTATACCATTCTACATGCTGTGCTCTCAAAGCGAAGAGACTGCACAAAAACCGCTTCTTCCCCTGGAGTGGCCGTATTCTCTTACACCAGCGTTTTGTAGAGTTACATGAAGTGGGATCCAAAAGGGTTAGCTACTAGCCTTACTGCGTATAACATTACAATTTGTTGCTGTCGCATTCCTGGAGAGCAGCTCTAGAGACGTTAGATAGAAAGAGAAAGAGAGAGAAATGTTTTAATGAAAAGCTGGAGATGTTAGCCTGGCTATTCGCCTGACACGCTATTCCAAGCGCTGGGTGATAATTATGATATATACGCTGATAACCGCATAACATATACGCATAGAACCAAAGTGACAGAAGTAGGGTAAATAGGCTATTAGGCATTAAGTTTTTTTTAATGAAATATTTTTTTGCGCTCTGTCGTAGGAGGCAAGATTAACTTCTGCAGTACGAGAATAAAAAATGAGCAAGAAGTTACGCAATTAAATACAGGTACATGTTGTTACCACCAGCCTGTTGAGTGAGTAATAGTGACGGCAATGACTTGGTTTCGAATCCTTGTTCAAACTTTACTGAATTCTGTGGCCGTACAGTGGGCCTTTGCATTACTGACGAAGATCGATGCGTTTCCCCCTTCCCCAAGCTTTGACTCTACTCGTCCAAAACAAGCAAACAAAAAGAGGTGCGCGAGGTCACACATGAGCAGCAATAGTCGGCCGTAACGCAACCGCGGTGACATATACGCTGCCAGGGAATCGCCGAATCCTCGTGCTTTCAGGGCCGAGTCACTCGCGCCAACTGGGTCGGCTGCAGCTCCCTCGAGACTGAGGCAGGGATTCGTGGGGAGTTTTATCAGAGAACAACGTTTCCTGTTCTCTGCCCAGCCACGAAACGAATTCCCGGGCTCAGCATGGGCTAACAAAGAAGTATCTCCGTCGGTTGTTACTGGGCGAGCGCAAACGCCCGCGCAGGCACGCACATAGAATACAGAGGAGGCTAACGTAGCAGAAAGGTCTGGCGCACCTAGGTGGCCGCTGAGCCACATCCGCACATCACGCGAAGCCCCCTAGGGGCCTGGCCCACAACGGATCCGTGAAACTTCCACGTTTGTGTGTAGTGAAGAGAAAAAAGTGCGGCAGGGTTTTCTTGCTTGTTCGTTTTTTTTCCCACTTCATCGTCACTTGAGCGCATGCTGGTTTGTGCCCCTAGGAGGTTCGTGCCACAGCGTAGATCATGCGCATAACATACGGCGTCGCGCAAAGGTGGAAGATTGCACTGCCGTACTATGCTCAGAAGCGCACAGAAACATTGTTCGAAGAGTGGTATCTGATAATCAGAGAACCCCCCGACACCCAGTAGCCGCCAAAATGTGCATCTTCCACCTATTCCTATTAATTGAAGGCGTCGCAATTCTCGTGTCAATACCCTCGCAATATTTCCAATTTCTTGCTCCGAAGCGCTTAACGAGTGCGTGAAGCCTTCAGTTCAGCTCCTGGATGAGGACGAGTTTTCTGTCAGCGACAAACTTTTCCTACCGACGAACGAACGCACTTTCCATTGTGTGATTACGCCAAAACCTGGCGGTGTAGCAATGCTTCTTTTCACATCTGTCAAGATTCAAAGGAGGTCTTTGACGAAAGAATTGCCCAATACTGCATGTCGTTCGAACTGATTGCGCTTGGCTGCAATGCTGTGCTGTAACTTAAAAAAAAAAACGAACACACGCACACACATTGCGGCACTTGAACGTGCCGAATTCACGATATTAAGAACGGCGCAGTGGAGAACTACGGGTTATTTTAACCCCGTAGGGTTATTTAAGACGAAATCGCGTTACGTCAACTACGCAGTAGTTTTCGCATTTCGCCCCATTGAAATGCGGCCGTCGTGGCTGACTATCTAACCAAGGCCCTCGTGCTTAGGAAAACAATGACATAAACTACTAAGCAACCACGTCGGGTAACACTGTAATCGCAAAGTCGTGGTAAGTGCAGCACACTTTCGGTTTGTTCCTCTTTCGAGGATCAACTCCAGTCTGTCGTACACGACACGTGAAAGTGATACGCGGTGACATAAGCAGTCATATTATGCTGTAACATGCACTGTTGAATTTTTTATGTGACTACGACCTTCGTAGGTCGCAGCAACAGCCGGAACACTTCCCTACTGAGCTTGGGCGTACTGCAAGTTCTGACAGCATGCTTGAGAGAGTATAATAACCCTCTCTTTTCCCTGCTTGTTTTAAAAAGAGAACGCGACAACCCGTCAACCGGCCGTGTTCAACTTTTAAATAAAGAAATAAAAAAAGCGTAGCGCCATTCTTTCGGAGCTATATTTCGGAGATACGGAGCTAGTCTAGAGAAACAATACAACCTAGACAACCAATACGGAGCTGGTTGGAGAGCTGCGCAGAAAAGGCCCTTTGACGGACTAACGCCATGCACTGGAGTTCAGCAACAGGGACAGTTAAGCAACGGGAGGTTTTTCACCCGCTTTTTCCCGCAGAGCGAGCGCTTTCACGCTTTCACCTCTTAAAAAACTGATTAAAGTAAAAACTACATGCGAACCTTTCCGCACTTTCTGGCTGCCGCCGTCCTGCCTAGTAGTTCAGACGCAATAAAGCGGTCACGAAATTGTCGCTTCAAACGTAGCCCCATCTGAAAGACCTCGACAGGTGCGCTGGTTGACGACTGTGTTTTCTGCGATACCTCAATATTCCCTGTCCAACAAATGCGAGGCGACCGCGAAGTTATTGATAATCATCGTCCGAAGGCTCAATCGTTCTCGTCAACAACTCACGCAGCTCTTCGCGCTTAGTCGGGTGTCGGCAAGGTGCCTCATAAGTTATTATTCGTCAGTGTCGTTCTTTTGTCAGCGAAACAGGTCGCGGAGACAAGCTGACGCTTTGTACCCTGCACACGCAGTTGTAGTATAATCCCACGAATTCACAATCCTGCGTCGACTTATCTCAAGCTTGAGTTTTATCGTTAATGTATAATTGTTGGGGTTTTACGTCCCAAAACCACGATATGATTATGAGGGACGCCGTAGTGGAGGGCTCCGGAAATGTCGACCACCTGATGTTCTTTAACAGTACACGGGCCTCTAGCATTTAGCCTCCATTGGAATGCTGCGTTATCTCATTGGCCGTGAATTTTCTTATCGTTAAGGCTGCTGTCGTTGTGTCCTTTCTGCTACACCTGTCTTTCTTTTTTCCTCAGTAACTTCTGTCCTTAATTAAGCGAACCTGCTCAGTGTAGTTTCCCTTAAAAACCTGGCGCTATTTCACGTTAACGTCAGTTAACTTATTTCACATATCTGTTCGTCTGCATAAGAACCCCTTTAACACCAAGGGAGATATTGAGATGCCGCAGAAGTATCTTTTAATTAAAGAATACCCATAAAAATAGCAAAGAACGATAATGCATCGCGCAATTTATTGGACACGATTCATTCACATCTTCGGCTTGAAGTCAGAGCGTGCTAAAGTGTACGCACCGCGATAGTTTGTAGTCGTGGAAGACAAGAGCCCGCGCACGCAGAAAACGCAACATTCACGCTCACAGAATTCTAATTAATAGACGGTCTTTTGTATAGCGTGCCTGTAGTGAAAGTGCGTGCTTAGAGGAATAGTGAGTCGGTAATGCGCACACTCTGAACGCTGTCGGGCACTGTGTGTACCGCGCGCGCACGCTATTACAACGTGCGCGAAGCTGCACATGGTGCGTGCGCAAGGCTCGAGGTGGCCGACGTCAAACAGCGTTCTGCGGAAGCGCTTCGCTATTCCGCTTAAGCACGCTATCTGCGGCAACCACGCTAAAGATGTCTGATATTACAGATGCGCTAATAACACAGTACGTGACAAGGAAAGACAAAAATGACCGCCGAAGGTGGGTTAACATAAGACAGTCACTGAACGTTCACCTGATTTGCTCGCAACTCGCGCGCGTATAGCCAATTGCGTTCGTCGCGTGCAAAGTGTTCGGCCGAAATTACCGGTTGCCGGTGCAAGTCCTGAGCACAATAACGTGCTGAGGATTACGCGTGACCGGGACTGCACGAGTTGCGTATAAGCTGACGAACTCTTCGTGGGGCAGTATTTTTGTGGGGCGCCGTTGGCACGTGAAAAGGAAAAGCGGAGAGGAGGTATAGAGGAGGGCAGCCGAAAAAAAAAAAAACCGCTACACTCCACAAGACTGCCGCTCTATAGCGGGTTCGGCACAGCCAAACTCAAGATCGATTATTCGCCGCCACGGCGTATAAATCCCTGGGCTTTAGACTTTTCCCTCCTCTTTGTCCGTTGATTGGTCGCGAGGACGGCGGCGGGCGACGAGGCAAATAAAGATACGAAAGATACACTTTGCCCTAGCGACGAAGACAAAAAAAAAAAACGAGAATCTAAGCACGATTAAAGAAAGGAGAACTATAGAGGCAGATAAAGTAAGACGCGAAAGGAGCGAGAAAAAAATAAGTTCACGAAAATGATAGGCGCAAAGGTGAAAGAGATTGAAAGGGTTATTAAGCTTCCGTGACAGCAACTTTGTCGCGCTTCGCCTAGGGCAATTAGTCTGCAACCTCCTTTCGCAACCTACCTCCCTCCCTTTACGTGCAACGCTCCTCCCCTTTTAAAAACGGATCGCTTGTTGTTGTTGTTGTTGTCTATTGACGTCAGCGCACGGTGCCACTCGCTCGAGCTCCCTGGGCAGAGCAGCCGACGCCTCCAAGGGATGCCTTTGTGAGCTTCGGTGGCTTCCCCCGTCGAGACGCGCTGTGCTAGAAATTGGGAGAGGGGGGAAGGAACTATGCGGGAGTTTGCGCACACCTTTTTGTCACGAGGCTTGATGCGTAAGCGGTGGTGGTGGTGGTGGCGTACTCTTTATTGCGCCCAAATAGTGGCTGCACATGGCGCGAAGGTGAGTCGACCAGTGATCGTGTGCTAGAAGCCGAGGAAGGAAAAACAGGGGCCACCAAGAGAGGGAGGGGAAAACACACGAAAAGAGTCACCGACAGGTTCATTTTCTCGCCGATTTTCCAGTATAGTATCTTCGGAAAGGGACCGCCAGAAGCGCTGAGGTCGCTTCATTGCTTTCTTTGTTTTCGTTGCCTTTTTCGCGACGACGCTGACGCGGAAACACTCTATATATATATATATATATATATATATATATATATATATATATATATATATATATATATATATATATATATATATATATATATATATATATATATATATATATATATATATATATAGTGTGTGTGTGTGTGTGTTGCACACACACACACACACACACATATATATATATATATATATATATATATATATATATATATGTGTGTGTGTGTGTGTGTGTGTGTGTGTGTGTGTGTGTGTGTGTGTGTGTGTGTGTGTGTGTGTGCAACAAAAAAAAAACGCCGAACGTCTTTCAGGAGAAATCCGAACCCACTACCTCATCAATGCGCGTACGTTGCAGTACCAGTTCTACTGTACAGTCGTAAGGGTCTGTTTCTGCGTGTACATGTATACGCGCGGATAACGCGCGCAGATAAAGGCAGCGCACGCAATAGTGTCACACTAAGAGCATCGAAAGCACGGTCGAAATAATTTATTTACTCCCTGGGGACATTGATCGGGGCGGTTAATCAAGTCTCAGAGCGATACAAGAACTCGGAAAGAGGCTGCGGATTTATGTTGAGCACGTGCCCGACCCTCTGTACTCAATTAAGCGTTTTTGCGTACCGCCTGCAAAGGAATGCGGCCACCGCGGTAGAATGCGTGACCTCGTGCCAAGCGGCGGAACTCTACGGCCCGCGAGCCACTTTCTGCCTCATTAGCCGCTGCGACTCTGCTCCATTGGCCACGGCGCGCTATGCGCCTTGTTCAGTGGAAGGAAGTTGGAAAGACGTTTACGGTTGTCAGAGAACTTTTCCACGACAAGTGTTTGCGAAAGTCCTTCCGATGCCCCTAAGACGGCTTACGTCAGACGGATGTATCGGTTTATAGCATTCAGCCCCTCGTCATCGGCCGCTGGTTAAGACAAGCAGATCTTATCCGGATCAGTGGTTATATGAAATGCAAATTAGTCGTGAGTTTGTTTGCAATTCGGGTCCTGTATACTATACTCTATCTCACAAGCTGGTTGCAGCAGGGTGGAGGTTACGAGGTGTAAGCAAGCCACATGCTTGCTCAGCAGTGTATAATTCTGTATTTAATTGCCTCATCATTGGTAAGGTTGAGAAAGTTGGGTTTGTTTGACGCGTGCTACGTCACAGTGATACGTCTTATGATAATCCCGCGGCGCATGTACGTCGTATGCCTTCAATTATTGTATCTTTAACCGCCGGTAACGAAGCAGCATGGCAGCGCCCATGCGGACGCCCGCTTCGATACGAACTCGCGCTTGCTACTTGCCGACCGTCATCACAGCAATAAATAAACGGTGGAATTCGCTATCGCTTTGTATCATCTCACGCTCAGGACAATGTATCAGGTGTGTTTTGCCATTATTATTGAGATCAGTTCTTGCACAGCCACGCTGGCTAAGCTTTGTTTCCGAGAATTTGAGAGTGGATCTTGGAAGCAGTGCAAAATACTCACGAATACAAAAGTCAGGACGCAAAGGTAAACGCAAGTGTCGTTTAGAACTTACAGGCGACGACTTGTTAAACGACTTACGACGACGACTTGTCAAAAAGGCAGCAGCTTCGACGGGTTCTTCCATTTTTTTTTGCCGGCGCGGCCATCAACTCGCTTTACTTGCCCAATAGGTGGGCGCAGACGCTATGGCAACGCCGAGCAGACGACGCGGTGCGGATGAATACATCGCGAGAGATTTTTGCTCTTCCTAGGCTAAACAGCCCAGCAGCCTCCACACTGCTGCAACCAACTTGTGAGATGGAGTTATATAAAATGAAAATAAGTCATGAGCTTGTTTACAATTCGCGCCCTATATACAGTATGTTTTCGCTATCTCCCCTTATAACATTTATCTGAATCCCTTTCAAAAGGGCAGATGAACCAGACAGAGAAAGCAAACAGATTAGAATACGTGTCAGCACGCGTGGATTTCATAACCTGCCTTAGTCAGCCCAAGCACTACAGAAACATGTCTCGCCCCAGGCGTCACGACGTGCTTCTGCCGAGCATTACCCAACTTCGCGTACCTCTGCTCCCGCTAATGTAAGCCGAGAACTACCTGTTTGCTACGCATGCGGCCTCCGAGGGCATATTTCGCGCTTCTGCCGCCGCCAGCCGCGAGCACCACGCTTTTCGACGTACCCTGCTCGTGTGCACGAAACCTCGACCTCTACACCTGTCATCCACCCTCTACGACAGCAATGGCCTAGCAGATTCCGCAACGAGTCCCCCGCCTCCGAGCGAAGCCTTACGCCGCCTCCGACACGATCACGCCGTTCGCCGTCCCCGCGTCGTCGGTCGCCTTCCCCGCCTTAGCTGGGAAACTAGCTGGTGCGACCGATGGAGGTGCGTTCGCGGACGGTCAGATTCGACAATTCCTCCTGCTGTTGTGATGCTAAAGAACAAAGTGAGTGTGCGTATAGACGATGTAAATACTATCGCCCTTGTAGACACTGGTGCTGCTATTTCGGTAATGAGCCTTCGTTTCAAAGATTGTTTTTTAGGCCATAAAGTTATGTTCGCGTGGGACCGCCAAGAAACTTTTCGTGGAGTTGGAGGTGAAATGTTGCGCCCTGTCGGTATTTGTTTTGTCCTTCTTTCTATCGGAGGACAAAGTTTCAGAGCCGAATTCACTGTGTTAGCTCACGCAACTCATGACGTCATTTTAGGTATAGACCTCCTTCGTGAATGCGGTGCAACGCTTGACTGTGGAACTGGAGAAATTCTTCTACAAAGCACGTTGCCAACTGCCGCCATTGATGACTTTCCAACTCACCCAACTGACGTGCTTTCAATTTCTAAAGATGTGTCGATCCCTGGTCGGACAGCAGTGTTTGTTCCCGTATGCTCTTCTCGCGCCCAGTTAGGACCCTGCACCGGACTTGTAGAGCCTGATCGCACCAACGCTATTAAGAAGAATGTATTGGTTCCGCGGTGTGTGATTCGAGCCATCGACGAACATGCTTTTTTGTGGACGGTCAACGCCTCCCCAGAGCCTGTTGCTTTCTTAGCCGGACTTAAACTGGGAACATTTGAAGAGGAGACCGCAATTGACATCAGAATGGTTGCAGAGTCATCAGGCATCAGTCGGACAACCCCCAACTACTCGGCCGAATTGCGACGCATGATTAACAAGTCGCTGTCTTCTTCCGAGCAGCATGTTCTCGAAGGAGTCCTTGCACGCTATGTGGCAGTCTGATTTCGCTCAAGACGAGCGTTGTCTCACGTTGCCGAAATCCCGTATGCACCACCGAACCAACACGGGAGATGCTACGCCGATACGCCAGAAACCCTATCGCGTATCCTCTTCTGAAAGGAAAGTGATCGCCGAACAGGTCAACGACATGCTGCAGAAGGACGTTATTCAGGAGTCATGCAGCCCCTGGGCAGCTCCTGTTATACTCGTGAAAAAGAAAGACAACTCGTGGAGGTTTTGTGTTGACTACCGCCACCTTAACGCCGTCAAAAAGAAAGATGTGTACCCTCTACCACGCATCGACGATGCTGTTGATTGCCTGCACTCCGCCGCATACTTTTCATCGGTCGACCTAAGGTCTGGCTACTGTCAGATACCAATGCATCCGTCTGACAGAGAGAAGACTGCTTTCGTTACGCCCGATGGGTTATTTGAATTTAACGTTATGCCGTTCGGCTTATGTAACGCCCCAGCAACCTTCGAGAGATTTATGGATTCCATCCTTCGCGGTATCAAATGGGAGACTTGTGTTATCTGGATGATGTGATTATATTCGGACGGACTTTCCACGAGCACAATCAGCGGCTCAGCGTTGTTCTGGAATGCGTCAAACAAGCTGGGCTCATTTTAAACGCAAAGAAGTGCCATTTTGGTGAGCGCCAAGCCCAGGTTCTCGGATATCTCGTCGACAAGGACGGCATACGACCGGATCCCCGCAAGATTACTGCAGTCCGCAACTTTAAGCAGCCGACGACGGTGAAGGATCTTCGTAGCTTCCTGGGCCTGTGTTCTTATTTTCGCAGGTTTATTAAGGACTTCGCCCAGCTTGCTCATCCACTGACGAACTTGCTCCGGAAGGATACCCCGTACCAGTGGACCATTCAATGTGAGACTGCCTTCGAACAGCTGAAGTTTTTGCTCACTTCCGGGCCACTTTTACGTCATTTCGACCCGGAGGCACTCACGGAACTGCACACAGATGCTAGTGGTGTCGCCGTTGGCGCTGTGCTCGTTCAGTTTCATGACGGACGTCAACACGTCGTTGCGTACGCAAGTCGTACTTTGGCGAAGGCTGAGAGAAATTATACAGTAACGGAACTTGAATGCCTCGCGGTTGTTTTCGCCATCCAAAAATTCAGACCTTATTTGTACGGCCGACATTTCAAGATCGTCACAGATCACCATTCACTGTGTTGGCTTGTCGGACTACGCGACCCAGCTGGTCGACTAGCTCGTTGGGCGTTGCGGCTTCAAGAATACAACTTTTCTGTTGCTTACAAGAGTGGTCGCTGCCACGCAGACGCCGACTGCTTATCTCGTCTTCCATCTCAGAATGTGGACACTGATGACGACGATTTCGACAACTACCTCGTTGCGATTTCCTCCAACTTCCCTAGTTTGGACGCCTTCGGTCACGAGCAACAGCGCGACCCTTCAGTGAGACAAATTATCGATGCGACCCGCAGCTCTGAACGCGCAACGCCATTTGTAGTTCATGATGGCCTCCTATATCGCAAGAGTTACTCCAGCGATGGCGCCCCACTGCTACTAGTCGTCCCCGAACGTCTGCGCCTTGCGGTCTTCCGCGCAATGCATGACGACATTGCGTCTGGGCACCTTGGATTTGCCCGAACGCTTCACCGTATCCGACAACGTTTCTACTGGCCTCGACTGTGGAAGACGACCAAGCACTACGTCGCGAGTTGTGATGTCTGCCAGCGCCACAAACAGCCTACTACTCATCCGGCAGGCACACTGCAACCTGTTAAACCACCGACATCACCTTTTGAGAAAGTCGGCATAGACTTACTCGGCCCCTTCCCTAAGTCTGCCACCGGCCGCCGCTGGATTATCGTGTGCGTAGATTACCCAACGCGGTATACTGAAACGATGGCAGTTGCTTCAGCCGTCTCATCAGATGTGTCGTGGTTTCTGCTGCACTCGATTATCCTCCGTCACGGAGCCCCTCGTGTGGTGATCAGCGGCCACACGAGACCAACGGCCTAACAGAGCGCACCAATCGTACCATCATCAATATGCTTTCAATGTATGTCTCATAAGAACTGGGATGCTGTATTACCTTTCGTTACATACGCCTTCAATACCGCAAAACACGAGGTCACAGGATATACGCCTTTTTTCCTTCTCTATGCTCGTCATCCTCAAACCTTTCTCGACACCATACTTCCTTTCTCGACAAACGAGAATGCCAGTGTTGCGCAGACTTTGTGTCGCGCCGAAGAGGCGCGTCGACTTGCGCGACTTAGAACTCTCTCCTCCCATGCTCGTGCTAAAGACCGCTACGACGCAAGACACCTGCCAGTCACCTTCGCCAAAGGTGATCTTGTCTGGCTATGGACTCCTGTTCGAAAGAAGGGACTCTGCCAGAAGCTCCTTTCCAAGTACTCCGGTCCCTTTGTCATTACTCAGTGCTTGAGTGACGTCACTTACGTCGTTGCGAAAGTGACAGCTGAGAACCGCCGTTCATGCAACACGCAGGTTGTGCATATTGCACGATTGAAGCCCTACAACAACCGATCACTCTGACTCGCTCGGTGAGCTTCGTCTTGCCCGGAGGGAAATGTAACGCGGCGCTGAAAGAAGGAGGAAGAAGAGGAACTGGCACGAGGGATTGCTGACCGGCGGTTTGCGACCGTCTCTTGTGTTTTAAAGACGATAGTCTTTCTTGGGGAACTTAAACGCAGAAATTTTGGTCTGTCTTTCTGTCTGTCTGTCTTTCTGTTTGTCGGCACGTCCCTCGATTCAGCCACTCGGCCAAAGTTGAACCACTTGCCCAAGGGCCAGCCGTCTTGAACTGGTACGGCTGTTCATACTTGTGAACGTTGTCGATCAAAAAGTAAATATCATGCATATCTGAGGTGCAACATCACTAGGTAAGTATTAGGTGGCGTGTTCCTTTAATAGAAAATGCATACATACGTAATTTTAAGGACCCTAGTTTCTTAAGCTGCACTGAAAATGCATAAGAATGGAAGCTTGAGCGAGTTGGTATGCGTTCATCTTTGTTGAAACAGCGCTCACTAGACGACGACGAAGTAAAAGAAGGCACAGGACAGGCGCTGTCCTGTGCCTTCTTTTACTTCGTCGTCGTCTAGTGAGCGCTGTTTCAACAAAGCTGAAAATGCGACTGCGCTGAAATTTGCCTTCCTCCGTGCCCTTCGCACGAGCTCATTGTTGTGTTTCGGTTTCGGTTCTGTATTGCACTGTACGAATGCCATGGGTTGGTGTTGAAAAACTTTAGTTTTGAGAAGGCCAAGAAGGTGAAAAAAAATATTTAAGAAATGAAAAAGCAGCGTTGTGGGCGGCCTTCAGGCTGCCGGTTGTGGGCGCTGCTCTGGCGTTCCTGTTTTACCCAGGCGACGTGTAAATAAAAGAGTGTGTGGAGAGTACTCGTTGAGTGCGGACGTTTCTCTGCTTCAGCGCTTCGCGCCAAACCGCGTTTTCGGGCTGGCTGGCGTCCCCGCCGGTCGCGTTGGTCACCGCCGGTCTTCGCCTGCTGCTGCGCCGGGACTACCAGCACGCAACACAGCACTCATGTTTCCCGACGTATTGCCAGATAGCGTCCATATCTCACACAGCGCCTCTTCTATCGTCTTTACACGACATTTGCAGCGAAGCACGCAGATACGCGGCCAATGTTTCTCCAGCTTCTACTTCGCATTGTAAATAAACCCATCACATCCGTAACAGCATTATTATGAAGTACATAGACTATTTTACGTAAGACATACGGGCGCCGCCACCTTGGGCTGTTAAACGAATGTTTTCTTATTTTTGTACACCGCGACGCAAATTGATAGGGCCACGAAACGTCGAACGCACCAACGCAACCGTTTTCACGCGTATACGTTTACCGTAGCACTGTTGGTTTAGTTGTTCAATATATAAAACGGCAAGGTTAATAGGCCAATTTATATCTTACAGAAAAAGCTATACTACTAATATCAGGGGTATCACAGAGGCATCACACTGCTCCTCTCTTTAAGAAACATAAAATACTAACGATAGCCAACGTCGTGAAATGAAAATTGGCAATTCTTATCTATAAACAGGTACCATCAAATCCTTCAGGGTTTTATCAGAGGCATCTTCCGAATGACCAGTCACAACGTACGGCATAGGGCTTATAGAAAAGAAAAACCACGTACAAATTACGGCCCACAAAAACTAATGTATGAGATTTCGCATTTTCTGAATGAACACCGTTCTGTAGCTGCTCTGATTGAGGGTACAGGCTCATATTGCATTTTTAAAAGAAAGATGCAGTCACACTTACTATCTACACAAACATAATCATCCTGATCATAATCATTGTTTAGTACTCTTTAAAGTATTTGTTGTTTGAGTTCTTGAAACTTTATGTCAACTGATAGTCATGCAAATGACATTCACATTTGTTATGTTCTCTAAACATTGCGCCATTTGTTAATCACATACATTACTTGTTCATGTCATTGACTGGGCCAATTCGGTCATGTTTGGTTTCTTATACACATGTGACTTGCATGTAGTAACTCACATTTATGCTTCTTTTCCTTATTAATATATAGCCCTGTTAATTTTAACACTGAGCATTGTGTCACTTTGGTGGGATTTTGGGCTTACAGGGGGCAGGAGCCTTGTCAGGCTTTTATGACTTTGCGCCAGTCACCTGGGCAAATTGCACATTTTTTAAAGACGATAGTCTTTCTTGGGGAACTTAAACGCAGAAATTTTGGTCTGTCTGTCTTTCTGTTTGTCGGCACGTCACTCGATTCAGCCACCCGGCCAAAGTTGAACCACTTGCCCAAGGGCCAGCCATCTTGAACGGCTGACTAGGTTCATACTTGTGTACATTGTTGATCAAAAAGCGAACATTACGCATATCTGAGGCGCAACATCACTAGGTAAGTATTAGGTGGTGTGTTCCTTTAATAGAAAATACATAGATACGTAATTCTAGAGACCCTAGTTTCTTAAGCTGCGCTGAAAATGCGACTGCGCTGAAACTAGCCTTCTTCCGTGCCCTCTGCACGAACTCATTGTTGTGTTTCGGTTTCGGTTCAGTATTGCACTGTACGAATGCCATGGGGCGCCGCTCTGGCATTCCTGTTTTACCTAGGCGACGTGTAAATGAAAGATTGTGTGGAGAGTACTCGTTGAGTGCGGACGTTTCTTCTGCTTCGGCGCTTCGCGCCAAACCGCGTGTTCGGGCTGGCTGGCGTCCCCGCCTGTCGCGTTGGTCACCGCCGGTCTTCGTCTGCTGCTGCGCCGGGACTACCAGCCCGCAACACAGCACTCATGTTTCCCGACGTATTGCCAGATGGCGTCCATATCTCACGCAGCACCTCTTCTATCGTCTTTAGACGACATTTGCAGCGAAGCACGCAGATACGCGGCCAATTTTTTTTCTTTCAGCATTTTGCCTGAAATAAACTACAACTTCGATAAGGCGGCACCGAAACCCATCTGCGAAATAGTCTATAGGTGGTATATCACCTGAAATTTTCGTTTCCGTTCCAGTCATTATTGTCCCAAACTCGCCCCAATTCGGTGCCAAGTGAGCCAGCAGGGCCCGGCTCAGAGAGTTTAAAAACCTAACGCTTTTTTTTCTTTTTTCCGCCGGAAGTTCTGCGATCATTTCGGAAACCATTCGACCTGTACCAGCCCTATAAGCTGCAGACGTCGATACGCGGCCTAATTCTGCGGCGTCGAAGAACCAGTGCCGAGATGGAACCTCCGAGTATCGCACAGCGACACCACGCGTCGCACGCAGGTTACCATCCATTAGTGTGAGCACGGGTGTAACACGAGAGAGCGAGAGGAATCACGCGGTAAACTTAATCGTCGGTCGCGTAGCAAGTTTCCATTGTTTATTATTAAACACACCCCGTCCGTTGCGAAAACGAACGTTCAGGGAGTCGTCGACGGCGTTTGCTTTTCTTCGCCAGTTCTCAATAATAAAGTGCGTTCGGGCCTGCCGCAGGCGCGCTTCACCGCGGCTTCCCTTCGGACGGCGGTAGCCGCTCTCCGGCAAGGTAAACGAATGCGCGCATTAAAGCCCCGCTGCAGTGCTCGCGTGCGCGATCCGGGCCAGCATTACGAGGGCCGCTGTGTGTGTGTGTCCCGGGGCTGTTTGCCCAACTCAGGGCGCTGCTTCTTCTGCTGTGCCGTTTTTACGGCCTGCGGGGCCGCACGACTGTCTGCTCAGGCGCCCCTCCCTCCGCCTCACTGAACCAAGATCCTTTTCTTCTAATTTATCGATCGGGGAGAGCGCGCGCACAGCCCTTTTGTTTGGCTCTCGTGGGCCGCGGGAAAGGACGAAAAGCGTATCGCGTTCCCGTACATAATCGGCGGGAAGTGCCATTAGGATTGATTGATTCCCATCGATCGCAATCCTGGAACTCAGACCACGCGTTCTGCTCCCACCCACATTTCTTGCTTTATTTTTATGCCCCATTTTCACCTTGCGCACTGCGAGATGGCTCGGTCCACCTTGCACCTGACTGATTGGCTGACCGGGGAAAGTGGCGGAGATGAGGCACTTTGTCCGTGCGATGCTGCGGGAAAGCCGATATCACAACGGTTCTCACTTTCGCAATTTTCTGAACCCTCTCTCCCCTTTTGCTGCCCGAGTCCCCTGGGTGGCTGCACGGTGAGGTTTGCTTGCCGAGCGGGGCGTTAAAGGTTTATGCGAGCCGCGCAATTTGAAATGTTTTCTTCGGCCGGAGTTTGCGTTGAATGAAAAGAACTCGAGAAGGCTAGTCGGGCAATGCGGTTTTGATGCGCCGGAGACGCGACCTGAAACGTGAGAGACTCACAGTGAGAAACCGCAGCGGAAGTCAGATTTCTTGGCAGCATTAGGAGACCAGAAGCGGGGGTGAGGCGCTCGCGTCTGATAAGCGTCATATAGGCGATCCTGCGCGTTACCAAGCTTTAGCCTGAAGCCTCATAGTATACTGCTGGCTGGCTAAATGAATCGTCCTAATTGTCCCCGGCAGTACTGTGAAAAAATTTCAAAGCGTAATTTTCTGACCGCGAGAATAATATAGGCGGACCAAATCAATACCTTGCTTTAGCTTTAAATGCGCATTTTTCGAGCAACAGTAACCTGGGAACACCAAGGGAAATGATAAAAAAACTTGCGAGTTACATACAATGAGAAATGTAATGCCTAGAAATTAAAACTTTCATAATTATTTGTTTCAAACACTCGATTAAACAAAATGGACGGCATTCCTTTATTGACTGCTCACGAATTAAAGGGTAACATTACTCCAGAGCGGACAAATTGCCTTGGGGCTTGCACAGTCGAGTTCTAATCAAACACTACCCGATATTCCGCTCTTTTTTCGATCGCGAAAGAGAAAAAAGATAGCTTTGACACGGATTTTTAGTAACATCAGGATATATACAGTGCATAACTGAATGCGTTCTTTCAAAATAAAGGTACAACTGGAGCTTAAATTCTGGAGCGCTTTTGTGAGCGCCTGTACGGCGTATTGCATCGGCCGGAGCGGTAATAACTTGCTCCGAAAGCAAGGAGAACAATGCAAAATAAACCGAAAGGAAACGCTCCGGCTAATCGGCAAACAAACGATGATGCTACGACGACGCGAATGAGGGCGGCAATAATCGTCTGCGCTGCTTGTTTTTTCTCTTTTACTTGGAAAACTTCAGAACTTTGTACAGCGCTTTGCAAACACTTCCAAATTGCTTCTGCTCGCGTTACATAAAGCAACCCGAAACTCTCCAGCCGCAATCCTTGTGCCCCGTTGTGACGAGAGCGTCTCGACCAAAGAGGGAACGGCGCCAAACCATAAACGAATTGAAAAGATAATAAACAAAAATGCAGCCGCACAAGCAGCTGCGCTTGCAATGTATGCTAGATGAGCCGCTAGTATACAGGGGGCTGCATGAAGGCTGTGCTGAACTCAAACGGCAACATTATTCAAATCGCGCAAAAATGTTCGAGAACTATGGCGATTTTTAACTTAAAACGCTTTAATGAATTCGGCCACCAGGCACCGAATTCCCAAGTGCTTAATTAAGTCCCTAAGTACTTGAGACTTTTTCGTCTCTAAGGGTACCATTATCGCACTGGTTGCTGCTTTCGCTAATATTACGTCCGTCACCGTGGTTGACTGGATATTTATACTCTTGCGAACAAATATGCAGCGTACGAACGTTTTTTGAGAGTCGCGTGATCCAGGGGCCACTGTGCACACAGTTTCCTGAAAAGCACTCATTTATGGGCCACTGCATGCGGACGACAGCTACTCATGATTATCATATCGGTGTCACAATGACGTGACAATAACCAATTATCGCGGACGTAAGGGAAATTCCGTCTAGGAACCAACCGGCGTCTCCAAGTTCGCGCCTCCGTTACGGATCACGGAAGTCTTAGGGTCGGAATGAATGAATGAATGAATGAATGAATGATGAATGAATGAATGAATGAATGAATGAATGAAAACAACTTTTATTAGATCCAGCAGGGCGCGACGAAGTCGCGCACCCGGCTTAGTCCCACGTTGGGACAGACAGGTGCAGCCTATCCGCCACCCCGCGGGCCCGCCGGACGGCTTGTGTTAATAGAGAATTTTAGTCTGTCCGGTATTCCGGTAAAGCGAAGGCGTAGCGCATCACCGGATAGCGTGTGCCGTAGCTGCCGTCACGTCAAGTTGCGCCAGCTATGGAGGATAAAAACAACTAACAAACACATAATGTATGACCTCCGAGATTTCAGGATTGTCACTCGCTAAGCCTACATCATTGATTATTTGAGTATGGCTCTCGAAAACGGTGCCGAATCGACACGAATATATGTATACCTTGCTGTCGAAGCTTAAGGACGTGAACCTAAAGCAAATAAAAGCATCAATTCGGAGATAACGAGCGACAGAGCGCGCGACAGCCACTTGATAGATTTGAGGAGGACGGCAATCGCTTTCGGCGGCGCGGCCATGTTTACCGGGCGTGCGCATGCGCAGTTCACACCCGGTATTCCGGTACACGCAAAGCATTTTGCTTATAGCGGTGTGCCGGACAGACTAAAATCCTCTAATGATGAACTATACACGCATGAATTAATTATGGACGCGTATTGCTGGCGATAATGCACCCCCCCCCCCCCCCCCGCACACCCCTACAAAAAAAAAGAAATCCAGCCTTTCTGCAGAAATTCTACGGACCACGAGTCACCGGGATGCAGAATACGTGAAGACAAGGGACAGAATTTCTGTCAACTTTCAACCAATTTTTGTAAGGGCACCAGCTCTAAACCTACAACAAGACTCGAAGACGCTCATCCCAACGTTTCTAACCTTCTAAATGTGTGCAAATATTTAATAAAGAGCAATTACAAAATTAAACTTTGGGCCTGGATTCACAGATGTCCCTTGTGCTGGAATTCTCCGTAACACCAAATTTCAACCAATCCTGACACTGGTCATATGATTAGCGAAGGCGGCCAGCCAATGAAAGAAATCAGTTACTAAAGTAGAGCTTTGTTAATTCAACCCCTGGAATAGCAAAATGTTTCTTTCACCGTGAGAAAATGCTTGGTAAGCCTGGAAAACAAAGAAAAAGAAATTGAAAAAAAAAATACACAAGAACTGGCGGCTTCATGCAATTTTCATTGCCTCAGTTTTCACGTTAGCACCTAAAGGCGTTTGCTCTCGCATTTGCTCAAGTAACTTTACTCGACTAAATAGGGCCAGTATTCCCTAGAACGTCTTACGCTAGAAATGTTCGTAAGATAATATTTCAGCCAATCATAAAGTTCCACTTATCATAAGCAAAGCCGGTCGGCCAGTAGCAAACAACGCTTACGAAAGAGAATTTATGTGAATTCGGGCTCTGATTTTACTGGTACTGTTTATTGTTCTGCTATTAGAAAACACAATGCTAGGTCGTATATCGCTGCTTCAGGTAAATGAATAGGCGTTCATTTCCATTCTCTCGTTCGTCGTGACAATGTAACACTGAATTTCAACCTTCGTTTTTTTTCTTCTTTTGCTATATATAGTGCGTTTGCTTTTTTTTTGATAAATTAAGGGTCGAAATTCCAGCCTTTCTTTGCCCACTCCCTCTTATAGCGCTTCTATGCGGCCAAAAAGTGACGAAAGCTGTGACAGGGCACGAACAATCACGATCGTCGCAAAATGACAATTTCTCATTCATACGTTCGCCTTCATCGCACGAAATGGAAATACATGTGTTGTACACAAACCAAAAACAAAAAAAAAACACATTGAACGAGTTGCGAACCGGCACGCTTACTGAAATACAATCGTGACAAGTTGAAGAAGAAAAAAAGAGACAGAAGCGAAGCAGCCTGTCAGAGAAGAGCCGCGCAGGAAGAAAAGCGAACGCGCCCGATGAAACTTTCATCTTCTTTTGTCCCGAAAGAACAGCCGCCGATTAATATCTGCAGCCTCCGAGGATGGGCGCTCCAGCAATTCCTGGAAATGAAGCACGCCGAGTGGCGCGCACGTTTCGGCCGCCGCAACGAAGCCCTTGCAGCGCTTCGCCATGAAGGCCTCCCTTCCAGTATCTGCGCTTCCTTAGAATTCGCCGAACGCAGCGAAAGGGACGCTGCGCAGCGGCGGCACGCTCGTCGGGGACGACGTCGCCATTGCCGCGCCGTCGCAGTGTCTCCGGGCGCAAAATCTTGAACGCCGCCCTTGCGAGCCGGGATGAGGGGGTGGAGAGACGCGCTCCCCAGGGATGTTTGCGCTGTTTCCTGGAGCCGCCCATTCCCGCTCATAATTTGATTTCACGGCCAGAAGCAGCACCAGCGTCTCCCAAATTGTAATGCAAAGCATGTCGAGAGTTCGGCCGCGCTTCGCCGCCCGTTTAACCTGTGCGCGCTTCCGTCGTTTCTTTCGCCGTCTCTCTCCCTCTCGGCAAATGAATTGGTGGCGCTAAACGCGCCCGGCTCAATGCGGACTCCCGAAATCGGTTTTGCGCGCCCCGTGGACCGCCTCCTTTCGTCGACAGAAAAGCTGCCCTGCGCGAGTGCACGCGTACAGAAAACGACGGGGTGTGTGTGAGCAGAAATATATAGTTTAAAAACAGCGCTAAGTAGACACGGACAAGAAGCACGCAGGAATAGCGCTAGTCCTGTGTGAATCGTGTCCGTGTCTACTTCGCGCTATTTTTTTTTTATTTAAACTATGGATACGTACCAACTGGCTCGCATTCGCTCGCAGAATTATATAGCTCTCATTGGGCCAGTCACGCACAGCCCATAAAAAAAAAATGTGGAGATGCTGAAATGAGCCCCCTCCCTTAATCAATGCTGCAGGTTGTCTACTTATGGAAGATAGAGAAAAAAGTCGTTAAATATCAGCATAGGGTGTGGTTACTATATGCCATGCGCACAGAAAGTACCTGCACGCAACAAAGTGGTGCTGCAAAGAAGCCCTCCAAGTGACAAGCCATCTTTTAGGTAGCGCCTCACTAAAATGTTGTGCACCTTTAAGGCAGTCCTACATTACGCACAACAGTATTCGCAAGTAGCGACGACAGAGAAACTAAAAATAAACGCGAACGAAGGCCGCATACACATGTAATTCATTAATTACACATGTGTGCTATTTAAGAACATACCATATACTGCTGCAAAAAAAAAGGGGGGGGGGGGGCTTCGGCCGTTTACCGCGCGCGAATTGTTTATGACGAAATCTTCGAGGTGGGCTCGCGAAAGCAGTGCAGCCGGTCGAAGAGTGCGATGCACCGCCGCCATGATGAGCGCTGTGCGCGCTCACCTGCTGCGTTCGGGAGCCATCGTGCCGAGTCTTATCGGTAGCGCATTCGGCGAGTCGGCGTAATTCGCCTAGATTCTGCGGCTTCCCACCGGATCCTCTGCCTAATGTGCGCGCAAAGGAAGGTCTGGCGCACGTGGGCCTTTCCCATGAGCCTGCATGCACCGCTCGCGAGCTGGCGCCGTAACGGCGCGCAGCGTCGCTTTAATGCGCCCTTAAAGAGCTCGACTCGCCGCTCGCCCCATTGGTTGCGTGCAGAGAAGGCGCGCCTCACGAGAGGGAAAAAGGGCGCGGCGCAGATTCGCTGCCTCGACGCCGTTATTCGCCTTGCGGAGGCAGGCCAACATGAACGCGGAAGACGAAGAGCCGCTTTCGCGCGCAGGGAGAAAGGAAAGCGCTTAGTGCGTATACAAACGGTGAGGTGTACGCGGCGGCATTCAGGGGAAGACTTTCCGCATTCAACGCTGGCGTTAGAAAGGTTTTGACGGGGAACCCCTCTTCCTCGGTGCGCACAATGAAACGATAAAGCTGCGTTTACATCCTCAGAGTGGAATGCGACTGTAAATTTGACCCGAGAAAAGGGCCAAGGAAAAAAAAGGAGGTTTCTTCCGTATAGTCTAAGCGGTTATGGGCAGGGGTTCGCGTCGTCATTCATATACTCTACGACTACAAAGGATCCCCCGGTACGAATTTTCAAATTATTAGACCTAGCTTCCTTTATTGTCATTATACGAGTCAAGGCTTCAGGCTTTTTAAAAATCTGCCTCTTTAGCGGGCCTCAGACGCTTGCTTGTTTAGCCTGCCTGCCTCCAGCGTTTCTGTTTCCTTCCTTCCTTCATCTGGCTGCTTGAGGACAAATAGCATATCCGGAGCAAACATTCGCAACGGTATGAGACATGTGTCTGCTGCAACAGTTAAAGTCTGAAGATTGAATACATAGCAGCAAAATTTCCGGGCATTCGCCCAGTCAGTGCTGTATACGTACGTTCACCTTCCGGAAGCGCCTTGGTTCAAAAACTTATGGCACCTTTAACTGGTCAGCGATGGAAATAAGCAAGATATATTTAGAGTGATGGTAAATTAAAAAAGGGAAAAGAAGCCGCGGCCATTACGGGCATAGGAGTATACAATCATGTTGCTTTAGGAAAAATAAAAATAAAAGAGTGACAGGCGAAACGCAAGACTGCAGTAATGTAGTTCCTCTGTAGCACATTGCACCTATGTAACCGGTTGTGTAGAGCGTTAGGAAGGCAAATCTCATTAATTGATGGGCCAGGCGAGGGTACAGGTCGAGGTGGGTAAGTCGTTTTACGCGGTGCCATATAAGCGCTGGCACAACGTATCCAGAAAAGAGGCGGAGATGCTGGCGCGTGTTTTCCCCCACTCACCGACCAAGCGCGCTTGCCGGAAGCAGGCTGCGGCCAGTTCCGGAAGAAGAGCGATGCGCCACATCTAAACAGCCATCGTATAATATTACCGTTATGCGCACAACGAAATGCGATGCGCTACTGAAGCATTCGTGTAAACGCTGGTAGTGCGCAGTCTTCATCGTCCTCTTGGTCGCCTCAGATGCAGTGAAAGTGCTGGATACTTGTTTCTCGTCAGGCGCATGCCATTGGTGATCGTCCTGATTAGATGAGAAATATATAATTATCGCGGGACTAATAATCCCATTTGGGATGCAGAGTCGAAGACTAGCGCTTACGCTTGCCGCGTTACTGAATGAAGAAGCACAATGGCCAATTGACGGATGTCGTGAATGCAGTTATTTAAGAGAGGTCGCCTGTAATTCAACCACGAATCACTCATCTCCCCTTCCTGCCTGACCTTTTCCGCCCAAGCCACATTCAGTGGATTCGTTTTAACGTAGAAGAAAGGCGCCACGCGTCTGCTCTGCCTTGAGTGAATCGGCGTCCACCGATACAGTTTTCGTCGTGTGCTTGTCTCGGAGCGCTATTGGCACCATAGAATGGAGATGCACCTCGGGGACCAAGTTCTGTGGCATTCATGCTCTCGAACCACATCAGTAGCACAGGCGAGGTACACATCACAGCAAATGGCTTGCAGCTGCGCCTCCCCTCAGATCTATACTTGCTTTCCACTGGCAGTTTTACATCTTGTTCTGTTCTTTCCGCGTTTGGTATACGTCTGCGTGTTTCTTTCCGTGAAAAGTGTGGGCGGGCACCAGAGTAGGTGGCGGCTACGTGGGCCATCAGCTGAAGAAAGCATGTTTCGCTAAGGAGTATCAGCAAAGTACACGTGCACTATAGCTGCGGGGTGGCCTGAAGTAAGATAGCTTAGGGCCCTGAGGCGCTGTAAGTAGGCAGACGAATCTATACGCCTCTTCGATACCGCGTTCTGCAAAGCGGCAGCATTGTCGCCGGCAGCTCTTATCACGCTGTCCGCCTTTGCCTGCCATCGGCACCACGAAAGCGCTATCCCAAACATTACGTGGTCGCCCGTGCACAACGCTATCCCGTCCTTTCTGACGCGAGGTGCAGTGCCGAACAAATGACGTTAAGAACGCGCGGCACTCGCTACATTCAGCACCGCATACTGGTCTGCTGGTCAGGGTTTACGCGTGCCTAGAATAATGTGGCGATACCCGGGAATATATCAAGAGAATTGCACCTTTTTTTTTTTTCAATACAGTGAAACCTCGGTGATACGAATCTCACGGGACCACCAAAAATATTCGTATCATCCGAAATTCGTATCACCAGTAGGCATGGATAAATAGCATGCGACAAAAGAAAGCTGGCGTACATTTTCATTTATTCTTTTACAGGGCTGCAGCAACGTCAGGAAGAAGCCTGAATGATTGTCAGTTATGTTTTTATATGTCGGAAATCATACCAGCACTCGTAAATGCACAGCCCGTACGCGCGTATGAATGAACCAGGCGCGTTGTGACCCGAGACAGATAGCCCCTTCCAAATTTTAGTATGGTTTTTGCTTGACACCGGAGTACTGCAGTGGAAGTAACGAAAGAAGTGCTTTCACGCGATGGATCAAGGCCACAAAATTACAGAACCACGGTCCTGTGTTATGATTTCGTTATCGCGGAGGTGTTGGGGATGTTTTTTGGGAGATTGACGGCCGTACCCGCACAAGTGCGACCTCAACGGTCGCGCATATTGACGTTGTGAGGCCTGATTCCTTCACCAAGACCGTCCTCACCTTCTTTCGGTCCTCGTACACCTTTCTTAGGATGTCTGATGCACGAGGCAGGCATTGTAAACGCACTACAACGACAGCAGTCCGCGTCAACGCGTTAGAAAAAAAAGCACGGTGCTAATGTCATCTGTGATCTAAACGCGAAGGCACACGGAGGCATGTCAGAGACTCAAAGATTCGTGCACACAATCTCGGAAGCCGTGACACGTCTCTGAAGGTTTATTCTGACCGTAAGAAAAGTGTTTTGCTTACACTGTGATTCTGACGATTTGGAGGTGCGGCGCGCATGCCCACGCTTGCGCTCGCGCGATCGCACGTGCTTCGCGCGTCTTCCACAACAGCGCGGACAGCACCTCTTCGTACCTGGGCGGTAGCGTACGTTCGTATCAAACGTCGCCGGGTGAAAATCGGTTCGCAACAACCGTACTCCATTAAATTGCAGGCCAATGGGCCTTGGCCGGGACCAACGAAAAATTCGTATCACCCCGAAATTCGTATGAGCTGTGATCGTATCACCGAGGTTTCACTGTAATGCATATCACTAAGGAGACACACACTTCACAGCGTAGTATAAATTCTAGAGATTGCGCGCTCGATTTGTTACGTTTGAGCTGCTGACCGAAATGCACTAGCGCTGCCTTAAATTTGCGCTTCGCTTCGTGTAAGTGCTTCAATCCTACATGCATATACTACACGACTAGGCGGCGAACGCCTCCTCTTACGTGGTCAGACAAGCCGAGGTTAACCTAAACGTACCGAGGGGATACTACGACATTCGTGCGATTATATATACAGAGCATCGTGTATCTCATAATCAAGCTTATTGAATTTGCACTTACATACATGGAAAAACAATGGAGGTGAGCACGTAATCAGCCTGTGGTCCTCACGTAGGGACGTGTTGCGCAAGGTTGCTTATTTCCCCGAAGGTGCTTCAATTGGTCCCTACATTGCCCCGAGCATCTCAATAATACCGTGTACTTAACAGGACAGCCTGCATGCGTGTTGCACCCAGCACTGCGCGCAACACACAGGAACGGTTACAGAACTGACCGATCTCTCACTATACGTCATTATTGTTAAGCGCAGCTTGGGTTTTACTTCAACCTAACTTTAAAACGGCTATTCGTCTATGACTATAGTATTTTGGCTATGAAAATCGACTTGGGCCCCTTTTTTTACAAATCGCATCTTCATCCGTTATATTTTGTGACATCACGACAATAATAATAATAATAATAATAATAATAATAATAATAATAATTATTATTATTATTATTATTATTATTATTATTAATATTATTATTACTATTATTATTATTATTATTATTATTATTATTATTATTATTATTATTATTATTATTAATATTATTATTATTATTATTATTATTATTATTATACCACAATAGGCTAGATGGAGGACGAAACGTTCTCCAAAAAGCCCAAATTGCGGAGCCCTTCACTACGGTGTGCTTCATTTCATATCATGGTTTTGGCGCGTAAAACCCCACACATTATATATGGCAGCAAAACCCCAATGTATCAGCATGCCCTTTGTAAGCTCACTCAGGTAGAAATAGAGTTCCTACAAGACGACGCGCACTCCTCTGTATAATGTGTAACTCGCTCACGGAGGCTACAGCCTGTTCTCGTTTATCGTGGCGTTTTCTTAGCCTTTCACATTTTCTTTACCTATCTGATTATGAGCATTTATATATGACACGTCACAAGACATGAAAAAAAAAGAAAAAAAAAAGGCAGTTGTGAGTTTGCGCAACATCTATTGTTGTCGCTCCTTCGAACTCCGTACTACAATCTAGAGACAGGACGGATGTTATGTATATTTGTACAAATCAACGGCAAAAAAAACAACAACAAATAGATGCAGTTGTCAGGAACCCAGAAACACTTTTCCGGAGCGCTTCTCGAAAACGCTCCAACTCAAACTGCCTTTGAACTTGCGTCGTGCCAATAGCGTGCTACACCATCGCCTCGTGTTAGTGTATTCAGCTCTCGTACGTTCTTCTGAGCCCGATGGCGGTGCAAAAATAAGAAAGTAAGCCGGCCGTGCCTGCAAGCGCTTCTTGCTTGTTCGTATACGCGACCGACATTTTCAACCGTGGCTACGAATGGGCGATATTCGTAAGCATATATAAAACACTCGACTTTCGCGTACGAACTACGCTGGCCGGCGTCTCAATTGCCTGCGCGAGTATTCCATGCGCTCCGCATCACGTACGCGCGGTAAAAACGTCCGGTGGGTTTTAACGGCGATACGAAAGGCGATACGAATACGCCGCAGCACAGCAGTCACGCATCTAGGTGAGGTTACTATCATCTGCAGCTCATTATTATTTTATTTTCGCAATGTTCGCTCAATTTTGCCTGTCAAGTAGCGGTGATCTGCCTTCTTTCCAGACACCTTAGTCAGTAGAGCCGAGATCGAGTACTATCGTGAGCAGTAGGAGAGGGAACACCACGAGCTCGTGGCCAATAGCCTCAAAGCCGACGCAGGGCGATTCGCGACGGCTGCTGTCAGAAACAAAGTGGAAAGGGCGCCGTGGTCCCGTTAAATATTGGCACACGTGCCTCACTATTGCTGATCACAAACGTCAGCTGATTGCGTATTACGGGAAGCTCGCGAGTATTAGGCGGGTATGCCAAACAGAGCGCGGCAGACTTCTGTCTACAGCTCCACGCAAAATGCCGCTTTTCCACTGGCTTGTGTGTGCGCGGTAACGCATAAAATGAAGATACAGCAAAATATTATTTTTAAGAAATGCTACTACTCTTTGCTGCGCGTGAGCGCTACAACAGGCGCGACAATATCAAGCTGCTATTTGTGTCATATTTAACGCATCGTAAAAACAGACGTGTGGTGGGAGTCACAAGTTCGCGGAAAATCTTAACCCTCTCCACTTTAGTTTTGACAGCACCATCCGAGTATCGGTCGAATTAGGATTTGAGGCTTTTCGCCATGTGGTCGCGTGTTCCCTGTCGTAGGGCTCACGATAGTATGCATGATTGCAGGGATGAAAGAGGATTAAAGAAGCCAATCCCGATTAAAGAAGCCCAGTTCGAGGGACAGTGTTTGCGAGCCGCGGTCGCCATACTAACACGAAAGTCGCATGCGTGGTATTCAGCCTCCCGGATAACTTCAACCACCTGCTGCGTCATCAGTCTTTCTTGAACGATTAACTGCAGTGCAAGCAAAGAAAGAGACACGAACGGAAATATCGGCCCACTGTTACTGCGCTGCTATAGGGTATACTTAGTCGCATTTTTAATATTAGTTTGCCACTGACTAGCGCGGTATCAAGCTCAAACGTGAGAAGCCCGATTGCGTTTGACGCGCAGCTAAGTTTGTCGCCGAATCGCCTGGGTGGTTCGATATTAACTGCAATTTAAACGAAACAAATCACGCACTGCGAAGCTGCGCGCATATCCCGCGGCTCTCTCGGGGAAGAGAACAAAAAATTAATGCAAACGCAGAGAGCCCCGGCCACTGGGGAAATGCGCTGTCGGCGCGTTTTCAAATGACCAGCGACGGAACGGAGAAAGCTGCTGCTGCCTGCTGCTCACTTGGCCATGCAGGGTGCATGCGCGCCAGCCACCGACACACACGCCGCCTGCCAATGACGTGCCCATTATGTGGGCGGCGGTGGTCTCCGCGCCATAGGCACGCAAGCCTCGGCTTCTATTTATGGCGCTATGCGCCGAGTGGTTCGCGACGAAATTCAGCAGCGGAGAAGAGACGAGAAGATGAGTAAAAAAAAAAAAGCGCCAGAAAAGCAAGTTCATCGCGTCCCTCTTCCTTCATCTTTGTTTTCTCTTGGTATGTAAGTTTCCTTGGATTTTCTTAGTGACATGTCATTCATCCTCCTCCTTCCCGCTTCCTTCTTGTTCTTGCATTTTCTCTCTCTCTCTCTTTCAGATCATCCCAGTGCTGAGGGCTTGTTTCCCGCACGCTCGACGATGCTTCGGACAACGCCTGTTCAGCGGCGTCTTGACAAGGATGCGTTTCCTTTACTTTTTCACTTACGGGCCTCACCAGGCAAAACACGGAACGTGCTCCACGAGCCGTGCGCTTGGAGCCCGCGTCGTGTTTGTTTGTGGACGCCATCATATTTCGCCTCCTCTTGTTTCCCGAAACGCGTTTTCTTGCTTGCTCGCTTGTTTGCTGGCTCTATTGTTTCCCGTTGGCGGAATATGTTGAGCCGCCACCCTGGTTGGTGGCACGCCGGATTGGAGGCTTCTGCGCGCGGGGGCTGCAACAGCGTTCGCTGCGGCTGCTCGCGCTCGAGTGTGGAGAAGAAGAGCATCCCTTTGCGACGACAGCGCCTCACGCGCGCACCCACAAATAAAGTGCGAATCCCCCCTCACCCCCCCCCCCCCCAACCCCCAAAATAAAGTTCGGGAAAGGTAACACACTGCGCCGAAGGAGGAGCAAAACTTGAAAGAGAGGAAACCGCGTCTTGGCCCGCCTCCAAAAGGTATACGCCGATTCTCATCTCTATAGTATATATGTGTTGTTTTTCTTCTGCCCCTTCCGAGCTTCGTCCGCGCTCCTTCACTCTTTGATGATAATATGTATTTTTTTCCATTTGAGCCACGGCGAGTCTGTCCTCCTTGGGCCCACGATCCTCCTCAGCCCCCTCTTCTTCTTCGTGTTCGCTAGGCCTAGCGAGCAAGCGCAAGGAGGTCTTCTTGCGGCCTGTCATGTCCATGCCTCTTTCGTGTTTCTCACTTCATTGGTCTTCTCCCCGCACACACAGCTCGCGAGCTGAGGCGCGCTCTATCGCTAGCGGTTTTGTTCGCGGCTCCGGATCCTAGGTCCTGGCTGCACCCCCCCCCTTTTTTTTTTTAGTATTTTGCCCCTCGCTTCCGAGCTAACAGTTTGCGCTGCGGCCTGAGCTGTTGGTTTTGCAATCTTCGCCTTACAACACTCTCCTGAAGGTTTTTTTCATTATTTCATTTCTTTTCTTTTTTTCAGCCCTGTCGCGGGCGGCAATACCGGCGGTTCAAACATCTAAATGCCTTTGCTTCGTTTTTCTTCAACGTGCTGGGAAATATTTGCGCTTTACCATTTTGAATTTTTTTTTTCTCTCTCTCTCTCTCTTTTCTGGCAGAACAGCCACGCGATGTGATCATCCGTCCGCTCTTTAGCTTAGCTTGTTTCTTCTCGCTTTTTTTTTTCCTTTTTGCTGGCAGAGGTTTTATTATGTTCAGAATAGATGAGGTGGGGGTCACACCACATCACTTCTGTGCCTCGTTGACGAACTGAAAGAGAAATCGAGTTCGCCGCTGTGGCAAATTCGACACAGAAAGGTATCGTCAAATTGAAGAGCTAGCGGGAGATTTTGTAGCGCAATGCCCGAGTGTGATTTTTGGGCACGTGTTCGAACTCATGGGGTTCCAAGAGGTCATTCTTTGCTGAAAAATGTCATCTCGTTCCCTGGAACGTTTTTCTGCAGACACACAGATGCGTAGCATTTGCTCGAGTCCATTGGAGTGCAGCGCCTTTGTATAGAAGACGTGGCACCCACCGCCAGGTAAATTTAGTGGCTCTCAAAGAGTGTGTGTTGGCGCCATATAGTTTGTAAGGATGTGTTTTCTTCCTGCTTATTTTCTGTCACGTAGAGAAGCCGCTACTGGGGACTACGACGACGCGTGTTCGTGGAAGCCGGTGACTAGTGGCTGAAAGGAGTCGAAAATGAAACTGATCGTTTTAAAGAGCTTTGCAGTGGCCTGACTTAAACACTGTTCGGCACAAATTCGTGATGTATAGCACCGAGTCTCGACACAACGCTGTGGTGTGACTCTGTAGTGCATAGCTCTAAAATTCGCACGCGATGGATGGTTAACATGGGAAAGTCAAGCGAGGTACAAGGTACAGTTATATATATATATATATATATATATATATATATATATATATATATATATATATATATATTCAGAGATATGAACACGCACGCACACGTCCCGTCTGCTCATAGGCCTTGTCACACAACTGTGACAGTTGATCACGCTTAGGCATGCAAAGCGCAGTCGTACACAGGGGGCTTTAAGTTAATATAGTAGCAATCAGCGTTCCTCTCGCAAGTACAGCTTTTAGCTGCTTCAACTTTTCGCTAATCATGTGTATGATCAATGATTTTCGTCATCATAACGCCATACGCTGCTGGCAGGCGATGCTGCGAAAATGCATATGGGTTCATTGCATCTACGAGAGATGACGTATGCATGATTCGGTCACTTTTAGTACCACATCGAATCAACTTATGAAAATGAGAACGGGATTATTCGAGACTTCGAAGACGAACCAAATTTCTCGGGCTATATAGTCGATGTGCAATTCATCAATGAATTCGAAGCTCAAACTTTCAAATGTTACCTCATTTATAATGATACATGTCACTTACGGATGTGTTTCGAAAGCAATGTGAGTGCACATGTTGGTTGCATGTACAGGGTGTTTTTTTAACAATATACATAAAAAAATCCTATGACAGTAAGGCTCCTGTCGTTTTCTCACACGAACTCAACGTCGAGGCGGAAATACTTTGCCCCAGCTTAAATGACATTGTTATAGAAAAACTCGCTAATTATCTTTCTAATTATTGACTTGAGGGCAGTTGTTTATTGTAGAAAGTTGTAGTGCATGACAATTTATGGCATGCCCATTTTTTTAGAAATCACGAAAGTTGCACGTAATTCGAGATATTCATCATCGAATTTCAAGGGCGATATCGAAACTGATTGCGCTCGGCGCGCACAAAAGGCGACAACTCTGTTACGTCAGACCGGAACTACCCGCGACAAGGAAGTGACGAAATTTGAATGAAGGCGCGTCGTGGCTGTATCTTTTCTTGAAAAGCGTCAAGCCATCTCACTTTCGCATGCATATCGTTTTACTTGTAAGTGTGGTGTTTGGTGTTTATCTGTTTCTTTCGACCTGTGCGCAAAGAAAGCGTACTGTCAACGTTTTTTTTGTCTATGAAACATAAAACTCAGGAGCAGCCACTGCGGCGCGTCTTCTTGTAGACATGCGAAATAGTTTTTCGCGTGTGTTTGTAGTTTATGAAAAAAACGGTTAAAAGTATGACAGATTGCACCCAATAAGAAGCCGTCTGCTTGTGCATGATCAACACTTCTTGCGCGAAATTTCTTAGACAACGAACGAAACAGACACGCACATTCAGACACGGTTCGTCCGTTGTCTAAGAAATTTTGCGTAAGAAGCGTTGATCATGGAGTACCAACTAGCTCGAACCCTCACCTTGTTATGCTTGTGCATTTCAAGATGATTGCCAATTTTCCTGACCGGGTTCTGCTTTAGAGCGCCTTGATTCAAGTTTCGTCACTTCTTTGTCACGTACAGTTCCGGTTTTATGCAATCGAAAGGCCGCGTTTCCTGTGCGCCGGGCGCAGTCAGCTTCGGTAGCGCCTTTAAAATTCGATGATGAATATCTCGAACCACGTGCCTCTTTTTTTTTGATTTCTAAGAATGGATATGCCATAAATTGGCACGCACTACAACTTTGTAATATAAACAACCGTCCTCAAGGCAATAATTAAAAAAAAGTAATTAACGACTTTTTATAATTAGTCGCAACGGTGTTATTTCAGCTGGGGCAAAGTATTTCCGCCTCGACGTACAGTTCGTGTGCGAAACGACAGGAGCCCTGCTGTCATAGAATTTTTATGAAGAACCTGTATTGTAAAAAAAAAACAGTATACTAGGCCGCATCAAAGTCCAATGTTAAATTAACTGAGCCTGATGTATTAAGTTGCTCCCCCATGCCTATACTAACTGGTTCTCATGGCTAACCTCCCTGTCTTTCCGCGTGTTTTCTCCTACCTTCCATCTTGTAGAAGGTTTCGTTGCTGTTGAGAGGCAGCGGTTACTCGTACAATCTTACATTTACGGGCTAAATTTTACTGTCCGATAAATGTGGACTGTCTTTTAGACTGCCCGCGTATTTCTTGTCCATTACAAGTCCAAATTTAGGTTTTTTAGTTCATCTAAGCAACTTATACCATTACTGAAGTTCCCGCATCCTGAGGCGCCCACAGGGCTCCGTATGAGAACGTGGACCCGTGAGTGAACGCAAGCCGCGCTCGTGACTTGTTCACCGCCGGTTTTAGAAGGACTTCACAAAGGAAAAAGAAGGAAGACAAGGGCGTGGACTAGGAGAGCTCGTGACTACTTAGCTGCCGGATTGATAAAGAGTGGACGGAGCACAAGAAAAGAGGACAAGAAGGTTGACCGGTGCAAGAGTGCAAGGCGCGTCTGTGAATCTTCAGCTGCGGCCTTCGGAAGGACTCGGCAAAGGAGAGAGAAAGAAGACGAGAATGTTGATTAGCTCATAAGTGCAAGGCGTGCCTGTGAGTCTTCAGTTGCTGCCTTGGGAAGGACTCCACAAAGGACAGGGAAAGAAGACTAGGACATTGATTAGTGCATAAGTGCAAGGCGCACCTGTGAGTCTTCAGCTGCTGCCTTCAGAAGGACTCGACAAAGGAGAGAGAAAGAAGACGAGCATGTTGATTAGTTCAGAAGTGCAAGGTGCGTCTGTGAGTCTTCAGCTGCTGCCTTCGGAAGAACTCGACAAAGGACAGAGAAGGAAGACGAGAATGTTGATTAGCTCATAAGGTCCATGCGTGCCTGTGAGTCCAGTTGCTGCCTTCTAAAGGACTCGACAAAGGACAGAGAAAGAAGACAAGGACGTTTATTAGTGCATAAGTGCAAGGCGCATCTGTGAGTCTTCAGCTGCTGCCTTCGGAAGGACTCGAAAAAGAACAGACAAAGAAGACGAGAATGTTGATTAGTTCAGAAGTTCAAGGCGCGCCTGTGAGTCTTCAGCTGCTGCCTTCGGAAGAACTCGACAAAGGACAGAGAAGGAAGGCGAGAATGTTGATTAGCTCATAAGTACAAGGCTTGCCTGTGAGTCTTCAGCTGCTGGTTTTAGAAGGACTCGACAAAGTACACAGAAAGAAGACCAAAACGTTGGTAAGCGCATACGTGTAAGGCGCGCCTGGGACTCTCAACTGCTGGCTTCAAAAGGACTCGACAAAGTACACAGAAAGAAGACCAGAACGTTGATAAGTGCATGAGTGTAAGGCGCACATGTGACTCTCAGCTGCTGGCTTCAGAAGTACTCGACAAAGTGCAGGGAAAGAACACGAGGACGTTGATTAGCATATAAGCGCATGGCGTGCCCGTGAATCTTCAACTGCTGGCTTCGGAAGGACTCGACAAAGGACAGCGAAAGAAGACAAGGACGTTAGTTAGTGCATGAATGCAAAGCGCACCCGGGACTCGTCAGCTGCTGACTTCAGAAGGACTCGACAAAGTACAAAGAAAGAAGACGAATACGTGGATTAGTGCATAAGTATAATGCGCGCCTGTGACTCTTCAGCTGCGGGCTTCGGAAGGACTCGACAAAGTACACAGAAAGAAGACCAAAACGTTGATAAGCGCATAAGTGTAAGGCGTGCCTGGGACTCTCAGCTGCTGGCTTCAAAAGGAGTCGACAAAGTACACAGAAAGAAGACCAGAACGTTGATAAGTGCATGAGTGTAAGGCGCGCCTGGGACTCTCAGCTGCTGGCTTCAAGAGGACTCGACAAAGTACACAGAAAGAAGACCAGAACGTTGATAAGTGCATGAGTGCAAAGCACACCCGGAACTCGTCAGCTGCTGACATCAGAGGGACTCGACAAATACACAGAAAGATGACTAGAACGTGTATTAGTGCATAAGTACAATGCGCGCCTGTGATTCTTCAGCTGCTGGCTTCAGAAGGACTCGACAAAGTACACAGAAAGAAGACCAGAACGTGGATTAGTGCATAAGTACAATGGGCGCCTGTGACTCTTCAGCTGCTGGCTTCAGAAGGACTCGACAAAGTACACAAAAAGAAGACCAGAACGTTGATAAGCGCAAAATTGTAAGGTCAGCTGCTGGCTTCAAAAGGACTCGACAAAGTACACAGAAAGAAGACGAGCACGTCGATAAGTGCATAAGTACAATGTGCGCCTGTGATATCTTCAGCTGCTGGCTTCAGAAGGACTCGACAAAGTACACAGAAAGAAGACCAGAACGTGGACTAGTGCATAAGTACAATGCGCGCCTCTGACTCTTTAGCTGCTGGCTTCAGAAGGACTCGACAAAGTACACAAAAAGAAGACCAGAACGTTGATAAGCGCAAAATTGTAAGGCGCGCCTGGGACTCTCAGCTGCTGGCTTCAAAAGGACTCGACAAAGTACACAGAAACAAGACCCGAACGTTGATAAGTGCATGAGTGTAAGGCACACATGTGACTCTCAGCTGCTGGCTTCAGAAGGACTCGACAATGTCCACAGAAATAAGACCAGAATGTTGATCAGTGCGTAAGTGTATGGCGCGCCCTGGACTCTCAGCTGCTGGCTTCAGAAGGACTCGACAATGGGCAGAGAAATAAGAAGATGACTTTGATTAGTGCATAAGTGCAAGGCGCGCGTGTGACTCTTCAGCTGCTAGCTTCAGAAGGACTCAACAAAGTACACAGAAAGAAGACAAGGACGTTGGTTAGTGCATAAGTGCAAATCTCATCCGGGACTCGTCAGCTGCTGACTTCAGAAGGAGACGGCAAAGGACAAAGAAAGAAGACGAGAATATCGACTAGCGCGTCAGCGGGAAGGCACGCCCGTGACTCATCTGCTGCTGACTTCAGAAGGACAACAAAGGACAAGTGAAGACGATGAAGACGTGGAATAGCGCGTGAGTGCAAAAACGCGCTCGTGGCTTGTTCGCCGCCAGCTTCAGAAGTTCTTCACAAATGACACAGAAAGAAGACGAGGACGTGGGTTAGTGCGTGAGTACAACGGATGCCTGTGACTAGTCAGCTGCTGTCTTGAGAAGGACTAGGCAAAGGAGAAATAAAGATGTCAAGGTGGTTGACTAACAGGCGAGTGCAAAACACTCTCGTGACCTATTCCGCGTGCAGCTTCGGAAGGACTCGGTAAAGGACAAAAGAAGAAGACGAGAACATTAAACTTGTGCATGAGTGCCAGGCGCGCTCGTGACGCGTTAGCTACCGGCTTCAGAATGACTCAGCTGAGAATCGTAACTTGACGATTCTATTGCTAACACAATCGTAAACAGTTTTGCTGAAGTGAAAAGAAACGAGCGCGCACGCATATGCGTCATGGTTACTCTAGCAAGCTTCTCCTCAATGCGACTAGTCATGCAGCAATGCACGCTTTACAGGAGAGACGTAAGCCACGCCGCTGATTTTTTACTGGATGATGATGTGAAATGTTAGCTGGAAATTGATAGCTGGCATGAGACGGTCAGTTCTTGCAGTCTATCTTTAAAAGCTGCAGTAGAGACGAGAGCTAGTCGTTGTTCCCGTAAGCGGCTGTGTGTGGTGGAGGGTCGAGGGATGGGAGGTATGTTTACACATTTCGCAACATTGCGTCATGCCACTGAACACGTAGGCACGGTGTGAACACTAGTTCAGAGTGACGATGAAGGGGCAATGAAATCGGCGAGATGACGCGTGATCGACTATTTCCGCGGTGAAGCACCTTCGAAAACCATTGGGGGCTAATATAGCGGAAACATTTTTGGCCGGATTCCGATGTTAATGCAATCAGCACAAAGAAAGTGTCGTGCAAACGATTTACATATATTGAAAAAGGGAAATAAGTAACGAAACTAGGGAGCAAAGAAGTCAGTATGCACAACAATGTGCACATACACACCGGTGGTGATGGAGAAAGCGTGTGTGGATACCACACCCAATCGAGAAGTTGCATAGGAATATTTAGCATGAACAGCGCGAGGCAAAACGGGGATGAACACGATACAATCCAGCGTTGGGCTCTTGCACTGTTCACGGTCAATATAAATATCTAGCCCAGTTAGTCACCTTCCTAACTTGCATTAACGTCGTGTAAGTACAGAATGGCCAGTAAAAAGTATGCTGTTGTGGCTTGCAACGGACGGTATCTGAAGTTAGAAAACGAATATTACGTAGGAATATCCGAGTCATCAAAATGCTATATCTTGGATGAAAACTGCCCAACTCCAGGTTTTAAAAAAATTACACCATCTCCCGCTAAAGGGGACCATGAGGCGATGCGAAGCCGGAGCACTTGCACGATCGCGTTCCGTTGGCGTTCGTTGGGCATGCTACCGACCTCGCGTCGTGGAACGCGAAGAGGGACGCTACGCGCGACGTATTTTCCATCCAACCTGGCCGTTAATTCTCACAGGGCGAGCGGGGAACGCGGTCGACAGGCGGGCGAGAGGGGGGCAGCGTAGGAGAGTAGAGAGAAGGGGAGGGGACGCGCATGCGCTCGAGCTCATCGCGGCGTTGCGCAGGAGAGAATTTCGGCATGTCTAGCCCGCGTTTCAGAGGAAGAGTGGAAAGGGGGAGGGGAGAGGGGAAGTGGAAAGAGGGAAAGTGGAGAGGGAAGCGGAGAGGGTGAGTGGAGAGGAGGTTGTGGAGAGGGTATGCACATGCGCAGTAAGGGTGGTCACGCCGCACACCACCACCACCGGATTGACCTCGGCCTTAAGATACTTCGCATCTAAAATAATTTCTGCAGTTAGCTACGAAAAGACGCCTCGCAGTCATCGATGAAAGAGAACACTTCCCCCTGACGGGCTCAAAAACCATAGGCGCAACTTTTTTTTACATTGTATTCAAGGTGTAGTTGTACAGGCATACTTAATGAAGAATATTTCTAGCTCTAACCATACGACACGCTTAACTGAAATGTGGTGCCGTGTGTCCCTACGGTGTTCATGCATTTTTGGACACTGAACGTGCATATCGAGTGACGCTTTAGCAACAACTATATCTGTAGTTAATTATTCTTCCTGTTAGTACACTGCTGCCGTTTCGAGCGGGGCCGCCACAGCAACTCACGGAGCTGTTGTTACTATGAAGGCACGGCCCCTCCTTTGTGTTCCTTTTAATTGGCGCCGCTAAAGAGCCAACCGGCCGTAGCGCCGCACTGTCAAAACGCCAGCAGCTTCCTCTAATGGCCCGTTCGCGAGGGCTCTTCCGTTTCACGCGAGGGAGGCGTGTATGCCGGAGGCATGAATGCATGCATGGGCCTGCGTGCCACCTGAGCGGCGTGCGCAACAGCCCACGCCTACGTCTCCCCGGAAGAAGGTGTCCGGCCGGTGCGCTGTAAATCTCGGCCGCTCGGGCTGGCAGGCCATTCGTTCCGGCCCGCGGCGCGTCTTCTCCTTTCCTCGGCCGGTGCACGCGCGTCCAGCGCACTGCACGGCCGGAGACATCCGCGGCGGCGCATTCTTTTCTCCGGCCGCTCGCGGTCCAGGATCGATGGCTGTTCGAACTTGTTTTCTCCGGCCATCGATCGGCTCCTTCTGGCCAGAGGACGAGAGGAGCGCCCATTGTTAGGCGAACCGGCAGCGTTGCGGGACCGCGATATACTGTATTGCGGCTTCCGTCGGGCGGCCTCCGTATTTATCAGCGTCCCCAGCGGCGCCGCCGCCGCACGTCAGGTGGAGGCGGCGCGTCCGGCCGGCCGCACGCACGCTGCTCATTTGTAATCGTCCACCTGCCAGCAGTCCTACCCCACACCCGTTCAACCTCATCGCTTTATGACCACCGCCTCGGCGTGGCCAGCTAGCCTACTCGTTGGACTCAGGGCGGTGGGAACGGTGCGCAATCTACAAGGTACACAATACCTTTCGAAAACGTCGCGGCGGAAACTTCTCGGAGTTGGTTGACGTGCGGCTGGTCGAAAAATCATTTAGCACTGGGGTCAGTTTGGCGCCGGCAAAACCTTCGTTGTGAAGTCAGAATAAAATATAATGTGTGTCAGTTTCCTTTTATTTTCTTTTTCTTTAAGTGCGGAGCACTTTAGGGGCCCGGGCTGTCGTATGCTGTCATCGCTTGGCGTAACGCAGGCAAAACCACGTATAGCATAGCCATCTGTAGCATATTGAGCGCACGCTCGCGCCAAGGACAAGTTTTCTTCCTCTTGTTCTTCGAGCGCCTTGATGATGGTAAATGTGGAGCATTTTAGGGGTCCGGGCTGTCGTATGCTGTCGTATGCTGTCGTAGCTTGGCGTAACGCAGGCAAAACCACGTATAAAAATAGAAAAAATGAGGAAGCAAGCGAGAAATAGAAAGGGAAAGAAAGAAAGAGAAAGATAGGCACAAAAATTGAAATAAATAGAAATAAACAGAGAAAAAAAGACAGAGAAAACTGGCAAAAAGAACAAGAAAGAAAGAGAAAACCTAAGAGAAACAAAGAAGGCCACTCAGCTCCGGACTTCCTTCAGGCTTGGCACCCCTATTGCGAAGCTGCCTTGATTTTTTTTCTTGGGGGGGGGGGGGGTAAGGTGGGGTTAAAAGGAGAGAAAGTATCAACGCATGCTGGAACATACCTCCCCTACTGCGCGTGGTACAGCTTATCTTTCAGTGCCACCAAAAGCGGGGCTCATCGCAACTTGTCCTTGTTCGCTCGTCACTCAAAGAGACTTTTGGCATCTTTTACGAGTGGCCAAGCTATGCCAGTAAGGCCTACTGCAATGGACCACCCAGCAACACCTTTAACGCAGTTGTTTTTGGAGCTTATTCTGCTTAACTGTGCTAAAAACGATAATTCAGTGAATAACTGAAACAAAAAAGGTACAGGAAAATATAGCTACCAAAAAATCGTTTGTTGGACGAGTTGGTACACTGTTACACTCGATAAAAACCATGAAAAACGTGGAAATAGGACAAACAACCACAGGGTCCCTCATGCATCCACCTAAGACGACTTGAGGGCGAAAGCCATCTTCTTTTTCTTCTCAATCGATGTATTTAAAGCCCCTGAATAAAAATAAAAGTAACGCCATCTAGTGTTATTTGCTCCTGTCATCCTCTCCCGCGATTTTCCTCGACGTTCGGTGCTCCATTGGCCGAACGCCGTCGCGTGCCCCTCGCGCACGTTTTCTTTTGGTTGGTTATTGTTTCTCTATGGCTCGTGCTCCATAGCGGTGTCCAACACGGTGAGTCGCGCACGTGTGTACCACGTTTCGCGCCTCTCTTGAGCACTTTTACGGCGTGGTTTCAGTACAGTACTTTTATGTTTGCGATGCCCCTTTGCTGTGCTTTCGGGTGTTGTAGTACATGTGAAACTTACGGCAAGCTACTTTCTTCGGATTCCGCCTGAGACGCGAGATGTGGCACGTAAGAAGACTTGGCTTCATAGAATCAGCCGAGCTCACTTCAAACCGACGCAGTGGTCTCGGCTCTGTGAGTTAAGCGAGCGTCTCTTCGCTCATCGGTAACTTCGTTAGGCTTTTGTCCTTCTAAGTGCCGCATATTCGCTTTCCGTTTATTTGTAACATTCGTGCCCGACTTCCGAGAAGACGTCTTCAAACGCGTCTGCGTTTTTTTGATCACGGTATAATATACACACTCTTTAGGCGGGGACACTTCTCGGCTTGCATGCAACGCGCGTTCGCCGGCAACGCCGGCGTTCGGCGCATTGCGCATTTTTAGCTCACAAAAAGCGCGGCATGCGTTTCGACCTTTAGTTGCTGGCGTGCCATAGCCGCATTCGCTGACTACGAAATTCAGATTTTCCGCGAAGTGCTAGTGCCTACGCGCGCGGGAACGCGTTTTTTTCGTCGCGTCATCCCACCGATAGGTATACGTTGTCAGCGTCTCCGATAAAGATCGACGTCGCGCGTGCCACATTTCACGGTCTCGCCACCAATAACAAAGTCGCTCAAACGCAAGAACATTCTGATGTCCTCTCGTTATGTTTCGGCAGCCAGTAATAATGTTCTGGCAGAACATTGCAAACAGTGCGGATGTGCGCCCACTTTTGAGAACGCGCAATTTTTAAAGAAGGCAAACGGCAAAACAAAACGTGAAATCGTAGAAGCGTTTTTTATCAGGGAAGCAGGAGACAGTTGCATCGGCAAGTCATCTATTTTTATTACTGACGCTGAGATTCAATGTCTCAAAGGTTTCATATAAATCATTTCCTTTACTGTGTTTTTTGTTGGTCATCCTCTAACTTTCCATCGACTCACTGTCAATCACTGTTATCGTGGTAGGTGAGCCTGCGCCTCGAAAATGGATTGTTGATTGTTTGTTGTTTTTTTTTTGTCAGTTTTTTTCTGTTGCTTGTTCATCCTTGTTAGCAACTGGTTTTATCGGTTTGTCACTTTTGTTCATTTTATATGAGTGTGGAAGATGCGTGCGCATGGTGTAATTCATGTACACGTGTTAGCTTTCAGTGAATATGTAGTTTGAATACCTGATGCTTTCGATTGGCGGTTTGATTGGAATGGCGTGCTCGGTTTGATGCGCTGTAAAAACGAGCGGTAGGTGCAATTGTAAGTTCAGCGCTCGTCCAGTCTACTGTGTTCCTGCGTCCTCGTCCTTTATTGCGCTGTTTTCCCAGCTAAGCATGCACCAATTCGCCCAAATCAATGTCTTGCTTCAGTAATAATGTAACATGAAAACATCTGATCGAAATACCAACTGACGCGCGCGAGCGATTCGCGGCAAGAGCGTTTCATGCGGAGAGCGTCTGCTAGCTATGCACCGCGAAGGTGGAGCCACGCTCGACAAAAGAGAGAGCGAACGCCGGCGCAGGAGAGATGAGTTGACGTTACTTTTATTTTATTCAGGGACTTTAGCTGTACTGATCCTGCCCCGCCACCCACCGAAAGCTTTTCGCACTGCCTCCAGGATCGGAAGGGTTGCAAGGTTTGTGCATCTCACCTGGTTTTGCACGGACTCCGTGATGGGCCCACCTTTGACCAAACGGCGATGTCATATGATGACGTCATCATGTGAAGTCATAATGACGTCACGAATTTGGTAGATCTGTGACGTCACGATGATGTCATATGGTGACGTCATCACTTGATGATTTTTTTTGCATCACTTGTGTTGGGGCCGACGCCGCTGGACGTCGATGCCGCCGACGCTGGATGCCGGTCAATTTTCGCGTTTGATGTTGCATCTAAGGCTCTCACCTTAAAAATTCCGGCATATCCCACGCATTGTGGGAATCGAATACATGTGAAGCAGTCAGCGATGAGTTGCTTAGGCCACACTTTGAGCCAAGTTTTACGACGTGGATGGACGTTTTTGTTTAACTTGAGTAGTAGGCATATCGTTGGCCCAACAGGGACGTTGTCTACGTTGGCGCCTATTGGGTAGCTCATTGTCTGACTTAACGCCGGCACTCATCTTACAGCACAGATGTCGCTTTTATCGAAAGGAAGTGTAATCAGCGTTCGTTGGCGTAATTCTGCGGGGGACGAGCAACTCGTGAATAAGGCCGTGATCTAAAGGGATAAAAGTAGTCCGCGTCGTTATTCAAAATATTCGTATACTAACTCACCCACATTTCTCTTCTGGACGAGCAACGTCAGACCATAGCTCGTTGAGTCATAGGAGTACGTATGTAAGCGTTTGTGTGTTACATTAAAATCGCCAACTGAAACAAACGGTATGTCTTTCTCTTGCTTAATCCGCGTGAAGTGTCTTATAATGTTTTCATTGTTTATCTTTACTGTCCTGGGTTGATGTAAGCTGTCAATTATCTGTGGCGCATATCCGCACATGGTACCATGGGCCGTGGTATGTGGGTATGTGCCACACGTGACTGTGGGAAAGGGCTTCATGACGTACACGACACGCACGTCGTTGTTCATGTCATGACTTGTTATTCAGTCAAGTTCTGCAGTAGTAAGGAAAGCCGAGCTAGTTGGTATGAATGCATTGTGGAATAGTGCAAAAAACACAGGGACACAAACTAGAGAGACGATAGAGGCGTTATCGTACTTCTAGCATGTGTCTTTCTGTTTTTGCGCTATTCCACAATGCAGTCAAGATTGTCACACAATTATGCCCTCATACGCCAATTTTGGTATAACAAGTTTAGGAGGCCACCACGAGAGCAGCCACACGTATGCGGTGGACAGATAGATATAGAGAGACAGATAGATAGAAACGGTCGGATTGCGTTTGTTTCGCAAAGATGTGCTTCGCATTTAAAACCGAAACGGCATGGCATTATACTGTTACACTGATTGATAATCGCCGGAGGCATTCAAGAGAGGGGGATTCATTTATGCATGTATATATGCGTGTGTTAGTATGTATGCGTTTGAACATCCCCAAACCACCCCCTCCCCTCCTGGATACGCCTCTAGCATCTCCCATCGGAGACAGAATGTGGCCGTTCCAAAGGGAAGTCCGGAAAGACATGAACAAAGAGGGGGGCGCAAAAGGTGATAAATCGTGTAGAGCTCTTTGAAAGAGTGGCCAGAAATTATAAATTAAGAGAGGCCGTCAGGACGGTACGCAGTTTAATAGAAAAAAAAAACCTTTCTATTGGCGAGCTTCTCCGCAAGAGAAAAGTACAAGCTCCAGCTGTATCTGCGTTACTGATCATCGCCGATATAGTTGTTCAATAAAATGAACCGGTTAACAACCCATTCCAGATTTAGAGGATGTTATTGTGCGTTTTGGAACAACGCGTATTGAGAGATTAGGCGACGCATCACGCATATGTCAAAGTGACTGTCGATAATACGTGTCATAGACTCGTCGGGTATTCGTCGTAGTGACGCGACGGCCAGCTTTCTGAAGGAGATGATTTTCCGCGCAGCGGGTTCAGGCCTGATGCTCGAGGACCATTGAAAATCCAGCCATGAGGTGTAGCTGGGCTCTTCTAAGTAACTGCGATGTCGGTTCGTGGCTGCATCTGCTGTCGATGCCACGAGGGCTTCGTAGATCTTTCAAACGCCGCAGTAGAAGCGCCCGTGCTCTTCCAGAAATTCGCCGTAATGGAACGACCCCACATCGTAAACAGTTTCGGTCTTTTTCTTCTTCGTTGCAGGCACCCCGCTCCACGAGCGCATGAGCCGAAGATGATGATGTTCCTGCGACATGGCACGTAAACACATGTTGGCAGATATTGTTGAGTAACTCCCCCGTATGTGTGGCTCGGAATTCGGACACTCGAAGGCCCTCCACCCGCAGACGAATGGCTTCATCGGGCGCACAAATCGGACACTGACATACATGCATTCGATGTGCGTTGCATCCAACCACAAGATCTGGGACGACTTCTCACCGATCATCAAGTACGCCTTCAATACTGTCCGACACAAGACCACCGGCTACAGCCCTTCTTTCTCCTTTAGGTTTGGCCCCCACAAGGGGCGTAGCCAGAAATTTATATGGAGGGGGAGGAGGGGTCCGACCTCCCTTTCTGTATGTTCGTGCGTGTGTTTGTATGTATGCGCGTATACACAAGATCTATAGTTAGATAATGCAGACTTTTTACAGAAAAGAAATCTGTATTGTTTGAAATTTCGGCAGGTCCCACGCATTCTGGGAGTCGGGGTCATGCGAAGCAGTCAGGAAGTAGCAGCCCCTGCCGCATTTTGTTTTCTTCGAGCCAAACGTTGCAACATGGATTGACATCATTGTGCTCTTGGAGCAGTTGTGCACATATCGGGGGCTTAACGGGCACACCTACTGCACTGTGACGCCTAAAAAGTAGCTTATGGTCCGGCGTAACGTCGGCGCACACTTTAAAGTACAGAGGCCTGTTTTATTGAAACGAAGAGCACGCCAGGACTTAAAGTCAGTGGGGGGCCTTCCCTCAGACCCCCGCCCTCAATTTTTAAGGAGCTCGGCCCCCCTCGGCAGGTGAGGCTCGCCCCCCCCCCCCCCCCCAAACAGGTTACCTGTAGCACGGCGACACCCATTTAGTAAGCACTGGAGTTTTTTTTTTTTTTTTTGGCAGTAGTATATTGCGCGGGGAAATTGAAACTCTCCAGTTTTTCGAATAATGATTTAACTGTGATTATTAGGCTGAAGAGGCGTCAAAAAACATTAAAAAAAGAGCAGGTATCTTCGTACGCTGAATGCAATTTCTCGAGACACTGCACACCACGGGTCACTACCCTAGAGCTGTGCACGGGCCGTATTTCCGAGCCCGAGCCCGGCCCGGGCCCGCTGACTTTGTCGAAGGCCCGCCCGAGCCCGACGGCAAAGGGCTGCGAGCCCGCCCGGCCCGGCCCGACGTACGAAAACACCATCCCGGGCCCGGCCCGGCCAGGCCCGGCCCGGCCCGGCTTTTTGAAGGTTCGCTGCGAAAAGAAAACATCGTTTTCCGGTAATTTGGCATTTTATTGAGCATATCAAATATCATCAAACGACAGACGACGGACAGTCTCTATTACACAGATTACAAATTGTCGTGCAATAACAGCAAGCAGTCCAACGATTCCGGCTTCAACGAAGTGCGGCGCTTTTGTATTATGTAGCCCGCCAAACTGAAGTTACGTTCGCGGCTTCCACTCGTCGTCGGAATTGCTAATATCTTTTTTGCCAGCCTGGCAAGCTTGAGAATTTTATTTGCATTGCATACCTGCGACAACGCGGCACTTTTCCTATACAAGTAGACGGCCTCATGCCAGCAACAATGGAGCTCGCTCGCCAAAGCCGTCACGTGTACGGGGTATGCCCATGCAAGCGTCAGCTTGCACGAAGGCGATCTACGTCGGTTCGCTCGTCGCTGTCGCGTGCATTTTGACTCATATGGGATTTGGCCTTAAATCTAACGCGAACAGTCGCGTGGCGCCGTCACTAGCTCAGGTGGTGTTACTTCTCTGTTTGTCGGAGTGCAACAGAGGCAGTGCTTTACCTGCTCCCCTTTTGTTTAAAGTAGCGAATGGAAAGGAAAAGCGGTAAAGGGCGGTCACGGAAAAGGCGCTGTATGCGTGCTGGAAAACAATTCCCACTCATTCTCTATATTTCGGGCTTGAGTCGGGCTTTGCGCCGGGCCCGAGCCCGGCCCGATAAAACTCCAAGTAGCCCGAGCCCGGCCCGGGCCCGAGGTGAAAATACGTCGGCTCGCCCGAGCCCGGCCCGCGGGCCGGGCCGGGCTCGGGCTTTCGGGCTACCCGGAGCTCGTGCACACCTCTACACTACCCTGTTCAACTAAGCTTCTTGGTACAGCATACTGTTTCACGAGGCACCTCAACGTGAAGCTACCAACTCGTGAATCAGTGAAGGTTCACCTTGGTCTCTTTAGGCTACTGGTCAATTTTAATTCGTTTAGATGTGCATTACAAGTCTAGTGTAATGTAAAAGAGGTGTGCATTTTGCCTATATTTTTTTAGGCAAGTAGGTATGAGAGCGAGAGAGATATAATAAAACGAGAGAAAGGCAGGGAGGTTAACCAGAATTGTAGCATCCGGTTTGCTACCCTTCACTAAGGGGAGGGGGAAAGGGAAAGAAAGATGGAAAGGACAGCGGAGAGAAGAGCAGGCGCGCGATAAAAAAAGGTATAAACAAAAGGAAGCTGTAGAGCGGAAGTACTACAGCCTATTCAATAGGCCACTGGCACGCAAAAAGTTCAGTAAGGCCTTAAATTATTTTCGCTGTGCAGACAGTTCGGGTCGGCATTCCAGCACTGCCTGTTCCGACAGGGGTCTGTCATCAAGGCGGGCCAACACAGCAGCTAGCGACAGTCTGTGCGAGCTGTAGCGAGGGCAGCGACAAAGAACGTGGTCTATCGTTTCTTCGCTGTCACACTGGCTGCAAGTAGCACTCTCTGCCATGCCGATTCGGTAGGCAAAAGATTTGGTGAAAGCAACACCAAGCCACAGTCGACAAAGCACCGTTGCCTCGAGTCGAGAGAGTCCGGACGGAGGCCGAAGTCGACGACACGGGTCCAGTCTATGCAGTCGTGTGTGCTGTAAACTTGATGTGTTCCACAAGGCTTTTATTTCTTCATTGGCAATCTCTCGGATTTTCATCGCAGCATCCGTTCTTGATAACGGGATGGATTCTTGTATGCCGTCTTCGTGTGCAGTTCGAGCAGCAGCGTCGGCATGCTCGTTGCCCAATGTGCCGCAGTGACTTGGAAGCCACTGAAAGGTGATGTCGTGTCCTTGCACGAAGAGGTGATGGAGCAGCTCTCTAATTTCCAACACGAGTTGCTCGTGAGGTCCACGGCGTAAGGCGTACATCAGGCACTGTAAAGCTGCCTTGGAGTCCGTGAACACGCTCCATTTCTTGGGTGGTTGGTCATAAATTACTCTAAGTGCGCTACGCAGAGCAGCAAGTTCCGCAGCTGTCGATGTAGTCTGGTGGGATAGCCTAATCTTCACGGTGGTTGTTCTTGCAGGAAAGAACACCGAACCTGCAGACCCATCCACGGTAGTTGAGGCGTCAGTATATAGATGGCTATGCTCGCTGTACGTCTCGTACAACAGAAGAAGAGAAAGCTGCTTGAGCGCTGGTGACGAAAGCTGTGCTTTTGACCTTACACCTGGAACCGTGAATCGAACTTGTGGATGAGTCATACACCATGGGGCAGTTGAAACTCTTGCTGGAGCTGTATATCCTGTTGGTAGGCGTGTACGGTAGGACAGGACTGTCTGACAAAAGGAGGCACGAGGTCGGTCTTCAGGCAGAGAGGCTATGATGGGTAGGGGCGCGAGCAAGATGCCTCACGTGTGCTCTGAGCGCTTCCATTATAATATGCGTCTTGGCCGGGTGGTCGTTTGCAATCGCAAGGGTCTCAGCTGTTGACGAACATCGCGGTAGCCCCAGACAAACTCTAAGAGCCATAGCCTCAACGCTTTCGAGTGTGCGAATATTGGTTCTGCAGGTATTGGTCAGCACAGGCAGGCTGTATCGCAAATAACCGAGAAAAAGCGCCTTATACAGTTGCGTCATTGCATGTACTCAGGTCCCCCAGGTTTTCCCTCCAAGATACTTGAGCATATGGGCAATGTCCGTCAGGCGCCTCTTTAGATGTTATATTGTATTTTCGCACCTACTTTCATTGATAGGGACCTCTGCTGGGGTACTCACGTGGCCTACCAGCAAGTAGGTGTGAAAATACAATATAACATTGTCGTGCCCGAGGTTCTCAATTCAATGAGCCAACTAGTGTTAATTGCTTTGAGCTCGCGTATCTTTAACCCTTTACATCCCGCGTTATTTTTTTTTAAATTGTTTCCAAAATGCCAATTTCTTTTAGTGCTTGATTGGACTGGCGCATTGAGTAAATGGCCAAAATACACTCGGAATGACCTATTTTTTTTGTGTAACATTCATAACCATTTGTTCAATTCTAGTGACAGTTGAGTCAATACTCTGTGGTCGTCCCAAAAACGTCCCAAACACGGTTTCTTGGCCCGCGCTCGCTATGACTTGCACCGTCGCGCGCGTGAACTGGCTGACGCGAGCCAAGAAACCACCGCCAACTTATCGGCCTATACCGCTGCAACGGAGCCGGCGAGTCGCGGCCGCAGCTGATTTCGTTCGCTCAAACCACGGCTGACAGCAGCACGTTCGCTGCGCGCAAACGGCGCTAGTCACGTGGTTCTTTTTGTATTTCGTGGGCTTTCTTTGCAGCTTGGAAAAAATGGTATACGTGAGACTTTCTTTATGGCAAATAATGCAATGGGGGTTTCTGAAGACGCTCTCGAACTTCGCAAGCCGCATTTCTTGCCTAAAGGCCATATTTAGCAATTTAATTAAATAATTCTAATTAACAAATTAATTAAATGCAAAACAAAAGGTTGTATGTAGTACGCAAGGTGGCTGTCAGCAATTTGCAACTGATTTCACGCGCCTGCCTCTAATATTGTATTTTTAACCCTTCGCTAAAGAGAACTCAAACAACCGGTATATATATATATATATATATATATATATATATATATATATATATATATATATATATATATATATATATATATATATATATATATGTGTGTGTGTGTGTGTGTGTGTGTGTGTGTGTGTGTGTGTGTGTGTGTGTGTGTGTCCCTCTATGAGAGCCCCCCCTCCTCCAATGTAGGGAGACTAAGCCCTTGAGCACGCTACGGGCCGGTGATGTGCATATCATAAGTCGCGATTGTCGGCGTATTCCTCGGGGGATGACCAATGGTTGACTATTGCTTGCTGAGTCATATGAGTACATGTGTAACGTTAATTACATTTTTACAAAAGCGGATAGCCAACACTACAACCACAACTGACGTTGCGCGATAAGACGTCTGTACAGGGCCTTTTTCCGGAGCAGTTTCAAGCACTGGCGGGGCTCTGTGATACAATATACTGGACTGCCACGCAAAATGCCCGGTTCGATTCCGGTTCAATTTCAGCTCGAACTGCGATAATATTCTTTGCGTCCATCTTACTTTCCGCTCACCGACAACGCTGCCAACGCCAGCACCGGATGTTCTGCGACACGGGATACTGAACGCTGCCGCGTTAACGTTCCCAAAGCCCATTCTCGCCGTTCCTGATTTGATACAAATGTGAATCATGTGTAACACATACCTGCGTTCCAAGGGCTATATATGGTAAGCGGGTATGCGCCTTAACTCTTAACGCTGCTGACGAAGATAACTGAGCATGCAGTGAAAAATATAACGAAAAGTATGTATATATTTGGCACAGAACGGGACGAACCTTGAACATTTCAATATTTGTGGCTTGCGAATGTTGTTAAAAGGCCTTGGTGGCCAAATGGTGACTGTCAATACTGTGTCATTTCAAGTACTGCGGAAATATCGAAAAATTCGCTTTTGCATGTTCAGAGCGCGCATGCGCCATATACTAGCGGCGAGTGCCGGAAACGTTTTGTACGGCCAAGGCCGGGCTGTAGAGAGCGCACTCTTGCTTCCAGACCGGCTGTGGTACGGCTAGGCGCTTCGTGAAGCAGACGACGCATCGGTCGGATTGTGCGGGTGGTCAGCAGCAAAGTCGGCACACCAGGCCGACGCGACGCCGATGTTGAGAAGTCGATGACAAGCACGACACCGACGTCAACAAACCGCAGACTAGTCAGGACATCGTGCCACCCTACGACAGCGAATCGCCGTTGTGTTTGCGCTTTCGTGCCGACAAGACCATTCTGCCGACCGGCGCGATATGCCCCTCAGCGAGAACATAGCACTGCCTGAAAATGCGATTGCTCAAAGAGCTGCACTTGCATGCATACCTACTCGTGGATGTCGGTTGTGCCAGAGTCTTCATCGGCATCGATGCCTATTGTCCAAGTCTCGGTCGACGAAAAAGGAAAGTTACTAAAACGATAGCAAAAAAAACAAAAGAAAAAGGAAAACACGTTGTTGTGTAGCGATTGGTGTATCTAAATCCTGCGCTAAATGCAGCTGCAATACTGTAAAACCTGAGGAAGTGCGTAGCACGGGCACCCAGCGATTCCCCTTCGTAGAGTTCTCACTGCTCCGTTTACCAAACCGCCGATGACGTCAATGTTTGCGGTAAGCATATAGGGTTTGCCCAGCACGAGTGCAATCTTGTTTGTGTGACATGCACGCTACTTTTCGTTGTGCTTTATCAACTTCCTGCTTGTTACGACAGTTGAGATACGTGTCGTCTGCAGCGAGTTCCGTCAAGTTGTTTCCCCCTTCAGTTGTAGCGACGAAGGCGCCGAGGAAGCGCCGGTGGGAGGAGCAATGGCGCGCTTGGCAAGGCGGTGGCGCCTTTTCTTGGGCGGCGCAGCTGTCAGCCGCATGTTTTCGATGAGCTTTTTTGTGATATTATGTTAATTATTGCCATTACTTCTTGTTAATTTCTGTTAAATATATTGTTTTAGACCTTGTTCGTTTATTTTAACTCGGTTTATTTTAACCCGGCCTGTATACCACTTGGTTTCGAGCGTAATCTCGCCATATGAGATCTACGGATGGACGACAAGCCGGGCCCCTCAAGTGCTACGCACTTCAAAAAAGAACACTCCAGCTTCCTTCATGCTGAAATATCGAAAAATATCGCACGCAACGCCACACATCTTGTACCTCGCGGCGCCCGCTTACGTGGCGCCACAGCGCAATGCAAAAGGCTGATTTTTGGAGCACTCCAGCACACAGAGAAAGGAGAAACGGTAAATGCAGACAAAACAGCGGTTCACTCATAATGAAAAAAAAAATTTGCGGACTATAATAAGTAACTAAAAGTTCTTGCGCACGCGCTACAGAGAGTAAAAATGAAAGAAAAAAAAACGGGTATTCTTTAGGTATATATTTTAACTCTGAACTCTGCTAGAAGGCTGACTGAATACATTTCCGGTCCCTCGTGGACGTATTCTATAGACTATGTTACGTAAGGCATATGGGCGTCGCCAACATGAGCTGTTAAACGAGTGTTTTCTTATTTTTCTATATCTGACGCGAACTGATAAATCAGGAAACACCGAATGCACCAACACAACAGTTTTCATGGGCATACGCCCACCGTAACATTGTTCGCTTAGTTGCTCAAGATAAAACACGGCAAGGTTAACAGCCCAGCATGGCGGCACCGAAACCCGTCCGTAAAATAATCTATACTTCACAAATCTCAAGGGTAATCTGTCACCCGCCCACGTGTAAGACGAAGCGGCAAAGAAAGAAAGCCCGGAGAGGCGTACCTTACGAGATAGCCAGAGCGTATGCGCTATCTACTGGGCGCAAAGCTAGTTGTGATTAGCGTTGGCAAACAACTGTCGTTACTAGCCGCCACTCCCCAATGACGCCCTTCCTGTCATCACAACGAGTGCATTGGCAGATAGTGGCCGCATTAAATGAATTGCGTATGCTGCTTCGCAGTGATGTTCACTGCCTTCACACTTAAACAATGAAAGAAAAAAAAAAGACATCGTTTACCTGGCCGAATATGCCCCAGAATGAGTTGACATTAACATCTACAAGCCCCTAAGAATCGAGTATTAACGTGCGTAAAACTCGTCTTAAGCAACAGAGCTTTCTTGTTTGGCCAGCGTTCAGCGTTCAGCCTTCCCGTCGTGACAGTGGTGAACTCGAAAATGACAGGGCTGCCACAGGGCGACAGCCCATCGTTGTCTGTGCTTTATACATAAGGGAACTTATGTAAACACAGGCCCTGGATTTCCAAGAAAATCCAACCGTTTCAACGGCACGTGAGAACAAAGCCCGGTCAGTCCCGATAGCGATAGAACGGACACTGTAACATGAAACAATGACTGAAACTTTTGATGAACTAGCAAAAATTATTGTCTGCCTAAACTTTGATGCGCACCACGTACAAAAACGGGAGCATACCGTCCATTCTAATTACTTTGTCTTTGTCTTCCCTTTTAGGGTAAGGCGCGTACGCTTTATCCACATGTCTGCCGCATATTTTTAAGGTAAGACAGATCTTAAGGCCGTGCCGTCCGTCAGCTCCTCCCAATATGTGAGTACTTCTGGTCCAGGACATGCGCAGTTACGATGTCGAAGATAAAAGCGATGCACAGTCGCCTTAATTTTCATAATGAAACAGGGGCGCGAATAAAACGGCACACAAGAAAATATTGACACAGGAAGAGGACAGGTGCATCAGGAGGAAAGAACGGGAAAAAAATCACACCGTGATTGCATCTGACTCGAATATCTCAGGTATATGCTTCCAAAGCAACGTCCAGCGACGCCACTGCTCTTATCGCAACTGGTAATATCCACGGCCACAACACTGCCGCCCCCGCTTCCGCGCACGCGCAGAGCTCTCGGATTGCACCTGTGGTGCGTCACAATGTAACTGTTGCTGACTAGCAGTGCTCCGGGCCGAATGAGGAGCGCATGCGCGCACGTGTACTTGCCGCCGCCGCTGCCACATCCGGCTTTCAAACTGCCTTCGTCGGCAGCGTCCATCACCAGTAACGCATAGCTCAGCCGTTCGAGCGTCGCGCCCAAACTTGAGCTTGGGCTCTCTATTGTCGAGCCCAGTCGATCGCGCTTAGAAAAAAAAGCACACAATTGAGCCTTCGATAACTGAATCATGGTGCCTCGGGCAACATGCTTGCAGGAAGGAAAAAAGAAATTGATGAATTTGTTCGTAACGACTGTTCGTGATGGGCCTTGCACCGCCACCGTTTTGTTTACCGTTTTGTTTATCGCTTTTCTGCAATATCTGAAAACCGTTCGTGCGGCTGAATGGTTCTGGGAACCATTCAGCCGTACGAACGGTTTTCAGAAGTTGACATCGCAGCCTGAAATCGTGAAGAGCACAGTTTGCTTACGCTTGTGCAGTTTTGTGGAGCAATCATCGGCAAATTTCGATGGCGAACTTATAACCATATAGCATAAGCCGTGTTTGCACGAGTAACAAGTTTAGCGCGTCGCATCACCGTTTCCTGCGTCGTTTTCATGTAAACGTTGATGATGCCTTAAGAAAGCAAAGTGACCTTCGGAGAATTGATGGAAACGTCACATCACAATGCAGAGCAGAGAGTGATAACGAGACTTCTCGCGTTTGCTTACCTCCACTCCCACGCGAAATCCAATCGCTAAAAAGCAGGTAGGAACCTGGTCCTCACGCCATTAGGTGAATGTGCTACATGTAGGCAGGGAAACATCACATCAAAGAAGCGCACTATAAAATTCAATGTGCAGATTTCGCAGTCGTGTAAGCGCGGCTTTTGTTTACAGCATATCCGTCCGTACCGGCCAACGCCCTTCTATAGATATGACCATACTCTAAATTGGCTATTGGCCATATAGAGTGAAAGCCTTCAGAGCATCAGCCGTCAATCCTATCGCTTTGCGATGATATCTTGAGTTGTAGGGTAGTAGCCTTGCGCTGTTTCCGATTTATAGCTTTGCTCTACGAAAAAAGAATTGTTCGAGAGGCTCGTTTCTTTCCTAGACACAACCCAACAAACAGTTAAGCCAAGTAAAGCATAGGGGACATCAATTGTAATTTCTAACTGTAATGTACTGTTTATGGCCTAAACTGAAAGCAATTAAAAGATCTGACGCACAGTTCGAAGGTTGTGAGTTCGGATCCCACCGACTTAAAAGGTGCTTTTTCGTCCACTTTAATTCCTCTCAGTTTAGGCCATGAACATTACACTGCAATCAGAAACAACAAATAATGACTCCCATGCTTTCCTTGGCCTAATTGCCCGTTGGTTTCATTGATGGCGTTGCTTTGCGACTCACGTTGTTGTTTCCGCTGAAACGGCCGCGAAAGAACGGTATCGCGCCCACACGAACAAAGCAGGTGGCGATTTCTGAACAGAACGCGGTCCAATTTCAGCCCAGCTGACTGTGACGCATTTGCGAACGATCGCGTTGTCCATGCGAAAATGATAATGAGGGAGAGGAAGGGGGGGGGGGTCCTTCATTCCTCGACGAGAATGTGCCTATTCCAATGAAACAATGTTGCTGTGTAGTACTTGGACGGTGCTATAGTCATGACTTTGTTTTGTTTGTTTTGTCGCCGACTGTCCTCACTGACTCTTCCTCTTCTCTGTCATTCCTTTACAAACCCTTTTTTCCTTCCCAAGAGCAGGGTAGCAAACCAGAGGCTTCCTCTGGCTAACCTCCCTGCCTTTCTTAAATTCTTTTATATATATATATATATATATATATATATATATATATATATATATATATATATATATATATATATATATATATATATATATATATATATATATATATATATATATATATATATATGTGTGTGTGTGTGTGTGTGTGTGTGTGTGTGTGTGTGTGTGTGTGTGTGTGTGTGTGTGTGTGTGTGTGTGTGTGTGTGTGTGTGTGTGTGTGTGTGTGTGTACGCCTACTGGCCGGAGCGTCTTCGACGCCAATCGAAGTACAGCAACTCAAGATGAGATAGAGAGAGTGGACTTGTTTTCCTTTGTTTAAGCGCGTGCGACAGAGATGGGATCTTCGGTGCTACTTCAGCAAAGATGGCGGCCCGGTAATGACAATTCTACACGAACAAAAAACTTCACCGCGAAAGCGCGTTCTGAAAACACCGAAGGCAAACACAGGGGGCATTTCGCTGCGAGGCTACACTTTTAAAAGCGATGGCACTTACGCGGGGCGACAGCCACAAGCGTGTCACTCAAGGTTTCAATCGTATTAGCTCACGGACACCGTGCGGCGCTTGTAGCGAAAACCCAGGGCGCTGTGAGAAAAGCTCTAATGCACCCTGGAGTAAAGAACCAAGCTGTATACCTTGGAAAAGTGCGCCTTTCAGTGGCGACACATTTTACCTCGCTATCTTGAGGCAATCAAGGAACGCTTCCGGTAATAAGATAATGTTTCGGACACCATTAAATTTTATTTCGTTCTGTTTCGCTTTTTGCGTGAAGAAGTATTTTTTGCTTCGTCGCAATATTTTTCAGCTTCCTTAACGTTCTTATTTTGTTTTCCAGAATGAAAGGAGCAGAAATTACGTGTGAGCGGCGACCTAAGTCGCCAAACGATCTGCGTCGGATCAGGTGGCGCAATTTCCAAAGAGGAGATTGAATTAATGAGTCTCAGTATGGCGCGTAAAGGCAAAGAAAAATGGATTAGTCGTCTCGCAATTAAGGGACGACGCGCAGTCGGCGAGCTCCTTTGTTGGTTCCTTTATACGATTTTGCGGACGTTAGTGTTTGGTCGCTGAACTAAAAATTGCGAAGAGGAACGATAACATTACTCAGTATTGCAAAAGTATAAACATTAGTTAAAAAAAAGACTAATTTATATTACGACCACGTTGTCTTTTATATACGTCCTGGCCGTGAAAAGTGATTGAAATTAGAGAAGTAATTGCTCCACGGGCGACAGCGTTCGTTTCCATGCGACGTATAGGCGACGCTAGCTTAGCCTTTGAAGCACCGCAGTGCTATCATACGTTCGCTGACGCTCATTCCGACATACAACATACGCGGCACATGGGCACAAATTCGCGCGCACACGCAAATGAAAAAAGCTCTTACGCTGGAATTGTTCGTAAGAGTAAATATCAGCCAATCATGAAACTGGACATATACAGGTAGCGAAGGACGCCAACAAGTGGCGAATATCACTTACGGACGAAAAGCTCTGTGGTTTTGGTCTCTTATTTGTTATGCGTGCTTTCATCCGTGCGTACCTGTGCTTTTATGCCATGGTGCACTTAGATAACGCCGTGTGCACGGAACTAAGGCTTCACGTGAGTATAACGAGATGTCATACCACTGAAATAAAAACAACAAAGTTAGTCAGCGTGTTTTTCTTTTTGTCTTGTTTCTTGAGCTATCGCGAGGAAACAACTTGAACAAGGTTGGCCACACACGAACGACACTGAACATTTAGTTCATCCTCGCGCTAGTGCAATAAGAGATGGAACTTCAGGAACGAGCTCATTTTCAGGCTTTCCTGGCAAAAACAATGTTTGATGAAAAGCTGAAGGCTTTTCAACAGCAGTGCATGGTCGCTTCTCAACATCGCCTTCGATCACACGGGCTGTCGGTGCGCCTTAGTGGTGCGTCGGGACTTGGAACGCAGCATTCTTGTTTTAAAGTTCAAGACAGTGTCGTTATAGCGTTAGTGCGTGCTCGGACGCTAGGAATGCTTACTGCGCAAACTGACAAATCTAAGGGTTGGAATTATCGAAAGCTTTTGATTCGTTAGAGCCGTTGGCTGGCGCGCGTTCTCGCGAACCATGCTCTCGTGTGGCAACGTTCTTGTGAATTATATGTATAAGTGTTTAAGCGATTACGAACTTCTTAGTATAAGTGGGCGTTTCGAAACCGCGGCAATCCGTGTCATTTAGGCAAAGTGCTCACGATGAGAGAAAAAGAAAGTGCTCCTGGCTGGTATATACTCCAGTCGCGCGATACAAGAAGCGAATGAATGATTAATAATATCTCGAGCAATGACGACCGAGACAAAATGCCGAAGGAATGAACACTGAAACATTGCTCTGTCGTCGGTCTTTTGACCGCGCACTGGCTGCGTACATTGCATTATATGTGCTGAAAAACAAGGAAGTTTGTGTGAGAGTAACTGCATGTCGGGCACTTCAATCCATTTATCAATGTTTTCGCTCACCCCTGTCGAACGCGTTAAGGACCACTGCACGCGCCTGACCGCCAACGGGACCTCACAACGACGCCGCTTGACACAATACTGCCGACCGTCACCGACGAAAAAAATTTGGACGTCGCCACCTACCTTCAGCACGTCGAAGAAGCCAGACATCTTGCCCGTCTGGCCCATCTGCGCATCAAGAACCAGCAGACGGCCTACACCCGTCGTTACAACCTCCCACAACGTTACCCAGAACACCAGCCCGGCTAATATATGTTTGGGTATGGACGCCGATACGCCGACGTGGGCTCAGTGAAAAACTGCTTCGACGATACTTCGGGCCAAACACGGTTCTTCGACGTCCTGGCGCAATGAACTGCGAGCTTATCCCCGACGGCATTACGAACTCTAAGCAGCACCGCACACGACCTGAAGTTGTGCATGTCGTGATCCTTAAGCCGTTTTATGCGCGCTAACGAACCTGAGGAAATAGTTTTTGCTTGATTTAATATTTTTCTCTTTTCTTTTCATGTACTTTTTTTTTCTTAGATGTTCTATCTTAGGCATCGGGTCGATGATTTTTCAGAGAGGGCATTGACACACGTTAGAGTTTTTCTGTTTATCTCGAACGGCTTTTACTGCTAAAACCCTGGCACGTGTTATCGCTAGGCGCACTGCGTTTAGGCCACAGCTGGATGCAGTGGAACCTTATTGAGAGTTTGTGAATTGTCCCATCAGATAGACTTGGGGAATGTCACCAAGTGCTATGCTACAGCTGTACAGGGTACTCTTCCTCGGCTTCCTGCGCTACAGCTTGCCCGCGTTAACCAACGCAAGCAAAACAAGCCTACGAATACTACAAAGTGTTCAGGCCCAAGCGCTCCGAATTTGCCTAGGCTTGCCTCTTAGCGCGTCGACGGTGGCTTCTATAGCGATCGCCAGAGACCACCTCATCAAGACACATATTGACGTCGAAGCACTCAGGACACATATAAGGCATCTTGCTCGGACTCCCCGCCACCACCTAGCCTCTTTACCAGTAGACCGACCATGCACCTCTTTTTGCCGAACGGTAGCCGCATATCGCGAGTCTTTGCCAACAGGCTTCACGCCCGCTGCGAGACCTTCAGTTCCTCCGTGGTGCCTGACTCAGCCTATCATCAGCCTGGCGATACCCGGCATCCGTAAAAAGGCAGATATGTCGTCACCGGCTCTTAAACAGCTCGCTTTGCTCCTGTTATATGAGAAGTACCGAGGCTCAATGCACGTATACACCGACGGCTCCGTTATGACGAACAGCTCAACCGCAGCTGTCGTAATACCTCTGAAAGCCACGACAATCAAATTTAAGACCTCTCACCTTACGACATCGACAGCAGCAGAGCTCGCAGCGCTTCTTGCCGCATTACGTTTCATTACTGATGAACGGACACAAAAATGGACGATCTTCAGTGACTCAAAGGCGGCACTGCAATCCCTTCTGTCACCTTTACGCCGCGGCCCGCACGAGCAACTGGTATTTCAGATTGCAGAAGAGACTCACCATTTAATTGAGAAAGGCCATGAAATAACTTTTCAATGGCTTCCAAGTCACTGTGGAATTATCGGCAATGAACGGGCCGATCAAGCTGCCCGTTCAGCCCATACAGAAAGCAGTCAAATAATAATACCGCTCTCTAGGACTGACGCTGCATGGAAGCTCCGCGTGCTTGCTCGTCAATGCACCACGTCGCAATGGAACGAGCCGCACTTCAAGCATGCGCGACTATATTCCCTGGACCCAACTCTCAGCCTTCAAATTCCTCCAGGCCTTCGCCGACGTGACGCTACCCTCCTGTGCAGGTTATGGTTGGGTGTCCCATTTACGCGCGCATACGCGTGCCGCATAGGAATGGACGACACCGCATCATGTGACCACTGCGGCAGTGATGAAACAATTCAACATATTCTGTGCGACTGCCCACAGTACTGTTCACAGAGACAGTCACTTTGCAACGCGCTCGATAAGTTGGACGACCTCACTCTGTCGGAAGAAAGAATCCTGCGCCATCGACCGGACCAAACGTCACAGAAAAAGGCTGTGCAAGCGCTACTGCGCTTTCTGCGTTCAACTGGTCTCTCAGAACGGCTCTGACTGGAACGTCTTGCGTGTGTGTGCATGTGTGCGTTTTTTTTTTCGTTTTCATTTTATCTCACTCTCTCTCTGTCCTCTTTCCGACCCCTATATCCCCACCCCTGTGCAGGGTAGCAAACCGGTCACTCGCGCCAGGTTAACCTCCCTGCGTTTCCTTTTCATCTATTTCTCTCTCTCTCTCTCTCTCCCATCAGATTGCATGCACGACGTGTGGGATGTAGTTAATTCTATAGCTAACGAAAGCAGCAGCGATGACGCTGGAACGTACGAGAACACGTGTATAAAAGCCGGCATGTTTCACCGGCGATCAGACTATCGACGACCGGTCGTTTCCCACCGGCTCAAAAAAGTGGCGCGAAATTGCGGTCTTGGTGTCTTGTTCACGGCTCCTCACAAGCTGGCTGGGCTCTGTTCTGCTGTGACGGAACCAGCCGCGGTGTGCTAAGAAACACCAATCAAAGTTCACAGCTTGTAAGACAGGAGTCGTCTACACACTTCCACTTGCTTGTGGCAAGGTGTATATTGGCCAGACGGGCAGATGCGTCAATGAAAGGCTCAGGGAGCATCGCACGGCTGTTCGATCGCTTGCCGGGGGTGGTTTATTGGCGATGCACTGCAAGAAGTGCGAGGGTTGCACCCCAGCATATGACGCCACTTCTGTGATGTACGTTGGCGGGGAACAGAGATAGAGGGAACTAGCACAGGCTCTCGAAATTCACAAGGCGGGTGACACATGTGTCAGCACTCCGTCCATCGCGTTCTCGAAAAGAGAACTGGACTATCTGTGTAAGAAGAAACCACGTGCGAAGTGGCGGTATCGATAGGCGGCGGAGAATTTTTCTTTTTCTTTTGGTGGATAAACTTTGTCTGTGACGTGGCACCTGCGTGTGCGCAAAGAAATGTATTGTGCCCTTCATGTGGATTAAAAAATCAGTTGAAGTCTAGCGGTTGTCCTGTCTCTTTCTATGTCGTCCTTTGTGCGTGTTCGCTAGCATTATGGAAGCATTGATTGCCCAGTTACAGACTAAATTCTCTTTTCAGATCGCAATATATCAGATGATACAAGGTGGTAGTCTACAGCAGTTCTGCCCCGTTGACACTAAAATACGTCCGGTCGGCGTAGAGTTACTGTATATACTACCTTTAGGTAGCAGAGTTGCGTGCCTCTTTTCCAAACACCGCTAGGAACCATGCATTGCGGAGAAGCTAGCGCTCAGGGCAATTTCTGTATTTTTCGCCGCCGCGGCTGCAGTGAACTGAATTAACGCTAGTAATTTCCAGTAATGGTCTTCGCGGGTCGGCGGCACGCCAGGCATGTCGCCTGCAAAAACGGCGTGTGGCTTCGTCGCACAGCTGTCATTGCTAGATAGACCTACGCGCAACGCTGCTACCTAAAGGTAGCATATACAGTAACTCTAGGTCAGCGATGAGATCAATGACATCTCCTCCTCGTTGCCGCGGGCCCTTCAGGAAAAATGACGTCTTCAAATGTCCGATGCCTATGACAACCTTTTTGCAAGCTGCGGACCGTCGCTGCTCTTTCCACATCAAACTGCGGGCAAAACCAAAGAAAATGTTCAATGCCCCCGATGTCGCCGCAGAAGGCACAAAACGGGGAAGCGTATCGCCCAGCCTGGCCTTCCTGCGGAAGACTGGGCTGTCCAACACGTGGTGACAGGCACCTACAATTCAGGAGATGCTCAGGCGGAACAATTGCCGGCCATGCAGGCCAGGCTAACCCCGCTTGCTGCAACATCACCACCACCACCACCACCACCACCACCACCACCACCACCACCACCACCACCACTACCACCAGCGACATCTCGCAGGGCAGAAAAAAGAGCCCCCATAGTGGTCGGTCCGAGACGGAATTTCTTCGCCGAGCAAGAAAGTGTCACTTGTCTCAAGCCAATCAGAACGCGCTATGACGAGAGAACTGAGGGTCAAGGTGAGTACATCCGTGGTGGCCGTGGCTGTCATGCGCAGCAACAGCGCTGCAACAGTGCTGGCGTTCAAGCACAGCCGTAGTACAGCATGTCTCGGAAGAGTGGGTGGGCGCAGCGTCGTACGGGACGAGTACTCCTATGTGAGCGCTCCCCGTTTGTCGTCAGTGGGATAGAAAGCTACTCGGTATGAAGCGTCTTTAGGTGCGCTTAAAGCGTTGCGTAGCGCAACAATACAACTAAAAAACAAAAAAGCGACAGCATGTGGAACCACATCAACTCGTTCTGTACACCAACTTATTAACAGTGCGAGTTCGATTTTCTTCATTGTTCCTCGGCCTTTACCTCTATTTTTTTTTTACTAGCAATGAACAACGTGCTGTACTAATGAAGTATAAAATTGAATTCAGTGCTAGGACTTTCTTTAGAATACTGTTTCTACGTATAAAAAAAAGAAAAAAAAGACAGGAGTCAGGGGAAGACGGAAGCTTGCGGAGCAAAATTGTGTGCTGGAGCCGACATTTCGACCAGCGGACTTGTCTTCTTCAAGGCTGCATCTCAGTTGCAGCCTTGAAGAAGACAAGTTCACTTGTCGAAACGTCGGCTCCAGCACACAAACCCCGTCCACCAATGTTTCCACGTATAAATCTTCCAGACGCGATCAGGGGTGACATGATGCTACGATTCCTTTCGCTCTATTCTTTGCCTTTCCTATCACCCACTGGTCACGACATGCCGATCGTTGCGATAACATAAGCGGAACGTTGCCCAGGCCAATGACGAAGCGCGGAAACTAAGATAAGCGGAATAGAATCGCTGGCTGGATTGACCCGGCCGAGGCCTTGCTGTCAACATGCGTGGTCTGCAGCCATCGTTACAAGAAGGTCTGTTGGGAGCTTCTTCTTCTTCCTCTTCTTTTTTTTTTTTTTTTGCAGCGCTTCGTTATCAGAGCCTTCGCCAAAAGTATGTTTGTTTTTACAGTATCTCCATTGAGAAAAAGGACTGTCACCAAGACATGCATAAGAACCACTAATTTTCCAAAATACGTTTAAATTGAGTTAAAACGCATTTTTGAATAGTTTGTTAATGACAGACAAGTCCTACCTCATTCATTCTACGAGACGTAGAATGGTGACTAGAGGGGTGATATACTATCGATGATATTGCAAGGTGGTTATTATTTTCCGCATTACTTTGGCAATACAAATACGCAAAAGATTGAGAAGTAACATAAAAAAGACCGTTTAGTCTGGTGTCATTTTCGGCACGCCAATTCGTTGTAGCAAGCGCTGGTGGGACGCGAGAGAGCTGAAGCGTGGTACACCATGCATGAGGAAGCCACGACACAAAAAACGGAAGCAGGTCTATATAATAGAGAAAAATACATGATTTCGGTTATAATCGCCAAGTTAAAGTGCAACAGAAGAGCTATAACAAGACAGCCATTGTAGAAAAACTCCAGACGCGTCTTTCTCTCTCTCTCTCTCGGGCCCTTTTTAACGACGTTGACGATGTGTGCGCAAAAGGCTTTTACCTCCAGCGAGTGTTCAATTTTTTTATTCGCCGTTTTTAAAAGGGGACCTCTTTGCGCGCGTGCAGTACAGCTTCAACCAACTTTGCTGCCCCCTCCGCAACTGTGGGCGGAGCAGAGCTGCTGTTTTCAGAGGCTCCATTAGGAATGCATCACGTTGTCATCGCGGACTCCGCGGCGTGAAAGGAAAGGAGGGGCGCGCAGCACGGCGTTTGCAACAACTTGAATGAGCGCATGAGGCACGGTGCGTCGGGCAGGGTAGGTAGCTGCCGCCGTCGCGGGCGCAGTCTCAAAGAGAGCGAACGAAAAGAAGAAAAAAAAAAGAAACCAAACAAACGACGATCTTCTCGAGCGGTGTACGTCGTTGGTTCGCTGGGAAGGAAAGGCCTGCGGGCGGGAGCACGAGGAGCTCTATCGCCGCGTATATGGTATATTGAGGCTCGGCGACAGCGCGCGCGCGCAGGCACAAAAGGAGGCCTAATGGCCCGACCGCTGCACGAGAGGACGTCATTAGGCGAGTCAAAGGTGGCCCACGGGGCACACACCGGTACAGAAAAGAACAAAGGAGCAGAACGAAACGAAGTCCCTTGTCGGGCGGGAGAAGAAAGAGACGCGAGGGTGGCCGCGGCGCTAAAATGTGTGAATCTGCGTGTGAAAACGGACGATTACTCGGATGAGCGCACCCCATGTCGGGGAGCCAAACCGCATTCGGGCGGTCCGCATAATGCGCGCGCACCCTTTGGGCACCGCTTCAAGCTCTCTCTTCTCCGGTAACGACGATCGTTATAACAGTACCTCGAACCTCGTGAGGGCAAAGCACGCTCCTTGGCGAGCTCCGTTTCTCTTCGCATTTCCCCGCGGTGGCTGATGTACAACTCGGAGGCTGCGAATATGCGTCCCTCCTCTCATCGAACAATCCCGTCCCCACTGCCCCAGCAATGCTGCCTCCTCCGACGGTGGCGGCGAGTTCCGTTTGCCTCTCCGGTGCTTAAATACGCAGTATATAGCATTCACTCGTCGACAACGCCCCGGGAAACGCCAACGCCGCCATCAGTTATCGGTGCTTTCTATGGATCGTACACCCGGGGCCAAATTTTACTAAACTTTGCAAGGTTAAGTGCTTTTTGTCCTTGGCCAGCCGGCTTCACTAACGATATGGTCAGCATTGTGATTCTCTCCCGAAAAATTATATCATAAGATGACTACGGGCCCAGGGTCTTTTTCGAGCGTCTCATTGTCTGAAGTTTGTCGCCGTGGACACATTTTCTGTGTACTGATGTTACCTAAGACGAAGAGGCGCGGCGGAGTAATACATGGAAATGCAGTTATCAATCTCATCGTCCACTGCTCTCTTGTTCCCATAGCCGCCGCCGAACCCTCAAGGGACCACAAGCGACGTCCAGTCAGTAATGGGTACCGTTTCTCACCATTATTTATTGTATTGCAGATATAAGCTAGGAAATGGGGCGCTTGTTACTTCGTCCCATATAAATTTCATGCATATGGCAGCATAGAAGGAAAACGGGAGAGAGGAAAGACAGGGATGTTAACCAGTTTGGCATAACCGGTATGCTACATTGTACAGGGGGAAGGGATGGGGAAGATCGAAAGAAGAGTAAAGAAAGAGAGAAAGAGAGGGGAACACACACGCACACACATAACGTCACAGCGCAGAGCGGCAGTCTTGTGCGGTATGCGGCATCACTAAGAGTCTACAGCCGCTCGTGTAAGTCTGTTGTCCTTAGGAATTTGCCTTGGTTGCTTGAACTCTCGATGACTTATCAGGATGACATTGGAGAATCGTGTCTAGTGTCAACGGTCTGTTGTGAAGATGAGCGAGAGCGAATACTAGGGATCGTCTCTGCGCAGCGTAGCGAGGACAGTCGCAGAAGATATGTTGCAAGGTCTCCTCGGTGCCGCAGGCGTCGCAAAGAGCGTTGTCGGCCATCCCTATTCGAAACGAATATGACTTCGTGAAAGCCACTCTTAGCCATAAGCGGCATAGCAGAGTGGCCTCTCTTCGGCGGAGTCCAGATGGTATTTGAAGTCGCCGCAACTCGTTTAGGTGGTGTTGCCGGTAGTTTTGGCTTCTTGACGTATTCAGTGTTGAGTGCGAAATATTCTTTGCGATCCTTTGGAGCATGGCAGCAGCATCAGACCTTGAAAGCGGTATAGCCTCTTCCTTGTCTCCTCCTTGCAAAGCTGACCGAGCAGCATTATCGGCATGTTCGTTGCCAAGCACGCCGCAGTGACTTGGCAACCAACCTTCTCGAATGACGCATGAATGAGGTGTCTTATGTGAGCCCTCAAGGCTTCTAACGCAATGTGCGTTTGTATTGGTATATCCTTGGCGATGGCAATAGTCGCCTCTGTTGGCGCACATTTGGGCAGACCTAGGCAAACTCTGAGTGCCTGAGCTTGTGCAGCCTGAAGAACGCGAAGATTTGTCTTGCAGGTGTTGGTTAGTACAGGCAGACTATATCTTAGAAACCCAAGAGTGCTCTGTATAATTCCAACATTGCATCTACTGACATGCACCAGTTTTTCCCTCCCAGGAACTTGAGCAGCTGGGCAATGGCCGTCAGGCGCTTCTTCAAATAGGCCACGTGTGGGCTCCAATTGAGGTTTCTGTCAATAATTATGCCGAGAAATTTATAAGTTCTGGCATGCGAAATCGACTGCCCGTCAACAGAAATGGCATATGGTGTCATTGGTTTGCGCGTGAACGCCCCCAATGCACATTTCTCCGGGGATATTCTGAGGCCTTGTTTGCTAAGGTAGTGGGCTGTCAATGTTGCAGCCTTTTGAAGTATCGCACGTATTTGAAGTCGTGTAACGGCTGAGGTCCAGACACATATGTCGTCTGCGTATATAGAGATCTTGATCGTACTTGGCAGGGATTCGACAAGTTGAATGAGTGCGAGATTGAATAGTATGGGACTGAGTACTCCGCCTTGAGGAACGCCTCGGCAGGTATAGCGTAGTGTGGTGGGGCCGTCTTCGGTGGACACAAAGAATGACCTTGCAGACAGGTAGCTACCAATCCATCGAAGAACTCGACCACCAAGGCCAACCACTTCAAGCGCATCGATAATAGCCTCGTGTAGAACATTATCATAGGCGCCTTTCACATCCAAAAACAACGCTGCAGATAGTCGCTTACGTGATCTCTGCTGTTGAACGTACGTAACGAGATCAAGAACATTGTCTATGCATGAACGGTCACGTCGGAAGCCAGCCATAGAGTTTGGATAGATCTTGTAGTGTTCGAGATACCACTCCAGGCGGCCATATATCATTCGTTCCATTATCTTCCCCACGCAGCTGGCCAATGCAATAGGGCGATACGAGGCAAGGTCAAGTGGGGACTTGCCTTGCTTCAGAAGTGGTACTAATCGGCTTGTCTTCCATTCGTCGGGAACGTTGCCCTCTTGCCACGAGTTGTTGTAGAGTCGCAGTAGTTCTCCCCGCGCGGCCTCACCAAGATTGCACAAGGCTCGGTACGATATGCCATCTGGCCCCGGAGATGAAGAACGCCTGCATGAAGCCAGTGCTGCCTCGAGTTCCTCCATTGTAAAAGGAAGGTCCATTCGGCTATCACGGGAACAAGGGATGGCACATCCGGCAACGGGATCTGGACGAACCGCTTGGTCAGCGATCCTCGCGCAATAATCTTCTGCAACTTCGACGTCTTGTCGCTTTTGAAAGAGTGCCAGCGCCTTGAAGGGAAAGCGCTGTTCAGGATGACAGCGCAAACCACGCACCGTCCTCCAGATTTGAGAAAGGGGATTGCGAGGGTCTAATGTCTGGCAAAACGTTGTCCACCGTTGAGAGGCCAATCTGTCCATACGACGCTGGATTTTCTTTTGCATTCACCCGGCTGTCCTGAGGTCATGTATGGACTTGGTACGCCGATATCGTCGTTCCGCACGACGGCGAAGCGCTCGAAGTCGTTCCAATTCTGTATCGAAATCGTTTTGCTTAGAAGGAATCACGATCGGGCGCGTTGCGTCTTGTATTGTGCTCTTGATTGCTTGCTCTAGCCCAGTGGGCAGGCCCGCTTGGCAAACATTTTCCATATCAGACTGGAAAGTGGTCCAGTTAGTCATTCTGATGGTCTTCTGTAGACAAGACTTGGAGAGCCCTTTGATGTGAAGATAGGTAGGAATGTGATCACTTCCGTGTGTCTCAATGTCCGAGAACCATTTAACACATCTGGTGAAGGAGCTGGAGACGAAAGTAAGTTCAAGGCAGCTACCGTACGTCACACCTCGAAGAAACGTTGGGCTGCCATCATTCAGGAGAGAAAGGCCTTGATTCGAGGCGAAACTTGCCAATCGTCGTCCTCTTGCGTTTGTCCTTGTGCTTCCCCATGTCAGATGATGCGCATTAAAATCTCCTATAATGACCCATGGAGCAGGGCATACAGTCAATATATGTTCTAATCTTCATGAATTAAAAGTACTTGATGGCGATATATAAACGCCTATTAAAGTAAGCAGGAGTTTGTTCTTTTTAACAGTCAAACACACATACTGATTGTCGTCATCAGGCGCAGTTGGCTGTAGCAAATAAGTGAGTTCACGCCGAACATAAACGATGATTTTGATCGGGATAAAAGGACGCACTTTGATGCCGCCTAGCTCCGTGATTTGCTGAAGTTTTCCGAGCGCACTCACATGGATCACGTCTATAGCAAGGATCTTTTCCGTGTATTGACTCTAATGTCTTTAATCTCATTGGGCACCGCACATTCTACATAAGCGGAGAGGGCTTGACTGTTCAGCAATCGTAGGTTGCCCGATTCTTCCGGCACGAAGATGATGACGTGCGGCCAACGTTCAAGCCTTCGCTTCATAGTCGCTGTACTCGCAGGACTTGACGGAGTCGCGTTGAAGATCTTTCTCTTCGCCCTTTTGCTCTGGACGGGGATAAAGTCGTCGTCTGATGTGTCATCTCCCGAGACTGAGTACAGTTCGGTGTCCTCGGTGTCACTGAGGAAGCTTCCTCGTTTCCTTGCGGTTGACAGCAGTGATGACTTCTGGCTAGATGGGCCTCGGGAGGGCTCCGCGTCCATGGCTGCAAGACGGGGAGCCGAGGCACCAGAAAAAACCGTAGATTTTACCGAAAACGCAGAGAGCACCGAGAGAAGCGATCAGTTATTAGAACACTTCGTCGTCGTCTATCATGCATTACGTAAAAGATATCCGACCTGGGTTCGAAAAATGCGCTTAAACGTTTTCCGTCCTACTACTGCTTGCTGATCTATGATTCGTTATTTTATTTTCTTTCTCGGCATTTAGTTAAATCGTGAAATAAGTGTGTGCTCACAGAAATTGTGAACATCAGGGCCTGTATTCACACACACACACACAAAAAAAACGTCTTACGCTAAAAATTTGAGTAAGAGAATATTTCACCCTATCACGATGCAGGACATATCATTAGCAAAGCCGGCTGCACAGCGGGGAAACGCACTTACGAAAGTGAAGTTGTGTGAATTCGGCCCCAGAGAGAGAGAAGAAATATAAGAGAAGGAAAGCAGGGAGGTTAACCAGTTCAGGAAAACCGGTGTGCTGCACAGCACTCTGCACAGGCGTCATCCTGCACAGGCGTGATGTCGGTTGAAGAGTCTCGTTAGCAGCTATTTAAATTGGAGATCGTTGAGAGAGGTCTTCGTTTCGCATGGCAAGCGTGTGAGAAGGCGATGCAGACGGGGCCCAGATAACGCTATCGCGCTCCACTCTTTCAGGCGAAGCTTAAGAGCCCGCTAAGGTTTCTTTTTTTTCTGATAAAAAAACCTACGACGCAAGGAGTGAGCGGTCATGGCACCGGAAGCTGATAAAAAAACCATCTTGGTCACAGTTCTCTTTCAAAGACCTGGCTAAAATTCAGCAGCTTTTTAAGATACGATTGCTTTGGAATTTCGGTCTACGTTAAGTACGAGTTTTCTGACGGATATATATGCAAACTGCCGTGGTAGCTTAGAGGCTGTGGGGGTGTTGTTCTGCTAAACTCGTGAACGTGGATTCGTTTTCCGGCAACGGCATTTCGATGGGGCCGAAAAGCAAAAGCACCGGTAAATTCATATTTAGGCGCACGTTAAATAACTCGAGGTGGTCAGAATTAACCCAGAACCCCCACTGTTGCGTGCCCTACAATAATGCGCTTTTGGCACGTAAAACTCCAGAGTTGCATTGTGTATCTTAAAAGTTATGAGTTCCTTTTGGTTAAAGGACGTTAGGATGTAAAAATCAAGGTAAAACCAGCCATGTGTCACCTACTGCTAGAACCCAGACTAATTTTATTTTGGTAGGGGTTGGGGGGTGGGGGGTGGAGGTGAGGTGAGGGGAGGGGCTAGCATAAAGAGGAAAATCATTTTGTTTCAGTATTAATAAGCTTAGTGAAGCCATGTTGCAACAGGCAAAGTTTCAGTGCGCCACCTGCAAAGTCTTTGTGGAAGAAGAAACCAGATTTCTTAGATCTTTCAAATACCGTATGTTCTGGTAGCTTCATAGATACTGAACAGTAAAACACCGGCGGGAACAGGATCGACGTTAAAAAGACTGTCTACCATGCTTTATTGTTTTTCTGTTTTGTGTCGCAATAGAAAGCATACCGCCTGAAGTGTCCAACCTTGCAGCTGTTTCTCTGGAAAGCGAGTACAAATTTTTAGAACAGAATTTTTCGATCTACGTTCTGTCACCTTCAAAATGTGTGGGGACGCCCGCAACACCGGTAACTGCACGCGATGACAATCGTTGTGTCGGTGAAAGTCGAAAACTGGAATCACATGCAGTTCTTGCAGGCTTAATTAGGTTTTGTTTAATAATAAAACGGTCACCGTAATGGTCGTTCAGAGCTCGCAAATTATTACCACATTATTACCACAAATGATTACCACAGTAGTATTACCAGATTAAAGCTTTGTTTAGTCAGCCTGAAAAACCACCACAGTTGAGCGGAAAACTTGGTGTGTTCCAGCAACACTGATACGAACTGTAGGGGTTCCACTTATACCAAACGTGCGACTGAAATGAACATGAGACGTGCTTCACATAAGAATAGAAGGTCCTTCCTGTTTTTCAGTTTAGGTGCTCTGAGTTGCATAGGCAAAATGGTAGCCAACACGGATGCCTTGGTGAAGCGGAATCTGAAGGCAAAATCTTCCACAATCCATGGGGTTGACCTTCTCGTGAAGTGACTTCAGTCATAACGTAATTCAGCGCAAAAAACAGGCAACAGACGAGTGAGAGGACAAGGACACAGCGCATTCTTCCAACTAAAGTTTATTGGATTGGGACGCATGTATATATACACACAGGGAAAGCAAGAAAAGAAAAAAGAAAAAAGAAAAAAAAAACCAGGAAGTAAAAACCGAAAGGTGAAAAGAAGAAAAGTGCCGATAAGTCACACACGTGTGCCAACACCGCCCCCCTTCCCATGACTCGCCAAAAACAAAAGCTCTTTGTCAGAAAGATGCAAGGAAGGCATGCTTACTCATGCGTCCCCAGACCGTTTAATTTCCTCAGCCTCGATGATTTCCCTCACCCTTTGGTCCCGACTGCGTGCAAGGACCGCAGTGTTTTCAAAGAGGGGCCTACACTCACAATCCCGCACGTGGATGCCGAGGTGCCCCGATATTGTCGTTTGGACGCTGTAGTAGGTCTGGGGACGCATGCGTAAGCATGCCTTCCTTGCATCTTTCTGACAAAGAGCTTTTGTTTTTGGCGAGTCATGGAAAGGGGGGCGGTGTTGGCACACGTGTGTGACTTATCGGCACTTTTTTTCTTTTCACCTTTCGGTTTTTACTTCCTGGTTTTTTCTTTTTTCTTTTCTTGCTTTCCCTGTGTGTATATATACATGCGTCCCAATCCAATAAACTTTAGTTGGAAGAATGCGCTGTGTCCTTGTCCTCTCACTCGTCTGTTGCCTGTTTTTTGCGCTGAATTACGTTATGACTGACTCGTTCCAACTCGCCCAACAAGCAACGTTGCTAAGTGACTTCAGCGTCGGTGAATTAACCCAGAGGCCCCCCCCCCCCCTATTGCGTGCCCCATAATAATGCGGTTTTGGCACGTAAAACTCCAGGATTTGATTGTATATCTGAAAAACTATGAGTCCAATTGGGTTAAGGGACGTTAAGATGTACTTCATCAAAGTAAACACCAGCCATGTATCGCCTACTGCTAGCACTTTTACGAAAGAAAACTCACGGGTATGGTTCGAAAATTCCGTGAAGTATTTTGGGTGGCGTCGGACACCGTGCTCGCGTGGCTCACGCTTCTCCGCCGTAGGCAGGCAGGCGAACGCGGTGCCGGCCGCGCCACCGGCGCCCCTTTGAATGCGTGAGAAGAATAAGCAATAATTACTCTCTGGCGCGAAGGGAAGCTGCCAAAAGTGCATAAAATAGAATTATAAGTTATACATATTTGTTTTCAAGCAAAATAAGTCTACCTGCGAGAGTTTTTTGCTTCTACCTATAGGTTGAACCACATCGCTGTTGGATGACGCTAGCGGTCATGCTTTCATGACTTTCAGAGCCAAATTAAAGATATAATTTCTTTTTTATTGGACAAAAGCATGCTCGTTGCCACCGATGTGACAAACAAATGTTCTCATTTTTACCACAATCAGAAAATCAGACAGTCCCTTTAAGTACTTGCAAAGTTATTTACGCGACGCAGAATATAAGTAGGCTTTCGAAAACGTCCAATGCGGAAGCAACACTTTTTTTTTCGCCAGCTGGGACACTTCATGCAAGCGAACCGATATAAAGGATAGATGAGTGAACAAATACCGATGTTTTTCTGTAGGGTTCTGCTAGTACACTGCATCACAGTGGCTCGGCGAGACACAGATCCTTGATTAAGACGCAGTAAACTGATTTAACTTGGTATTGGTCTTCAAAAAAAAAAAAAAAAAAAAGGAAGCATACCGCCTAATGGAAGTTGAGTAAACATAATACAGAAATCAGTGAAATGCCACCTCGAACTAATATGACGACGTGTCTCTCTGCTTGCAAATAAATGGATGACGTTATGAACTGAAAGCCGTTGACGCTGCTCCACACAAACTACATGCTGCTTCAGAATGCGGGAGAGAGTATCGCATGAAGTGTTTCCAGGAGCTCTTCTCATTTCACTAAACTTCTTTCAGTAGTTTCCCAGGGACACAGCGGGCGCTTCTCATAACCACAGTAAGGAAGACTCTAAACGTACAGTTTAGTTTCAATCTCGTGTAGTTGCTCTTCGCGGTAACTGAATATTAGAAGAATCAAGAAGTCACTGGTGTCAATATCAGATTTCGGAGGGCTGACTTGTTGCCTTATTATATAAAATAAAACGAAAAAAAAATCGGCATACTGCTGATTCACGTCTTTCCCGACGGCACGAAACTCAATATGTTGTAAAAGACTCTATTATAACAATGAGAGACGGGCGGAAGGCCATACGCACTGCGCGGGGCGGCAGTGCAGCTTGATGATGAATGGGTCCTAACCGGGCTAAAGAAGGACCTGTTCGTCGCGTAAGTGTGACTCGATGCACAACCACATAGCATATGGTTCAAGTCTGAGCTTCGGGCTCTCTGTCCCAACGTGGGAGATGCCTTCTGCACCTGGCACCTAGCCGAGTGTCCTTCAGGACCCCTTTTTGGGCAATAAAGTTTCACCACCACCACCAAGGACCTGTTTCTGTTTCGGCAGTTGTGTGTGTGTGACACACACACACACACACACACACACACACACACACACACACACACACACACACACACACACACACAGACACGCGCGCGCGCGCGCAACTACAACAACAACGACGACGACGACGACAACAACAACAACAACAACAACAACAAATGCTTGAACGTTTCGGCCCCCACTACGGGTGCCTTCTTCACAATGGACGAGGGGCATGGCGCTCTTTATTACTCACGGGACGAATGACGTAAGCGCATTACGTAACTCCGCATGGGCATAACAAGGACCACCATGCACCTCTTTCCTTGTGGACAAAGCACCCGTAATGGGCGTCGAAACGTGAAAACATTCTTGCAGTAGTTTCGCGTTCCTTTTTTGGTCGGCAAGTGCCCATTTTCTTCAACCATGTTCCTTCCTCGCCGAACAAGTTTTCGTCAAACCCTCGATTGTATCACCACTATGCGTACTGTCTCGGACATTCTTTTCATACCTCACAACAAGGAATGTCTCGGACAACGCCTTATTGGCTGTTCATTTACTCGGTCTACGTGAGGTGGGGGACCCTCTGCGCAGCCTGGTTCGCCATGTTGGGATGTGCGCAAAAAAAAAGAAGAAGAATTCATGCAAGCTTATATAACGAGTGGGCAAGCTTTCGCTGTCAGCGTTGCGTCCTCATAGCCAAACAAAAGGTCAGAGCACGCCACGTCTTTATAATTACGTCAACTTATGACACTCTTGTTACCAAATAATCCCTGAATCTAGTCATAATTTGTTCACGAGAACGTGAGCGCCGATTAATCCCGCACGCTGATTCTCCGCCGAAGCCAGCTGCTCGTGATAGTCGAGGTCTACACTCGCCGACATCAGACGCCTTTTTACGAAACCGGCAACACGTCACTTGAGGCAAGGCCAAAAGTAACGGGACACAAAAGCATCTGGCTTTTACGACGAAAAAACAGCGCGCTTCGCTTGACCTCCGCAGAAACAAGAGTGGATATGATGGCTGGCCACTGGGGCATCTGGGATAATGTGGTTGCTGACCCGCATCGCCACGCAGCTAACTACAAAAGAGCAATTCTTTCATGGTTGTCCCTGCATTCGAAGCTTCTCATGCGCAAGAAATAGTAGAGCTATTGACATCGCATCTGAGAGATTTAAACCCTCAATAATCTTCCCGTCATTAATCCAAACTTCGGAAATGTTCATCAGTAATTCAAGCATAGGACCACCTTCTGTTGACTCAGAGTATGAGCCAGCACGCACAGCACACACAATCACTCGTTGACAGGTGGTTAAACGCCACCCAACCCGGGGCACATATATGTGGATACGCTGACTACGCTTTTTCTCTCGATACGATGTCAATGTCAATAAGCAAAACCTAAAAAAAGTACTGTCCTGTTGCATCCAGATAGTGCATTGATTATCATCCGGCAATGGTATAGGTTCAAATACTTTTTTTTTATTAGTATGCAATCGGTCTTGATGTTGATACACTGCAAGTGATATGCGCTCGACCTTCGTAGCAAAATCCTCTCACCAGAGGATGCTGCTGCGACAGTATCCTTTCATATATTGTACTTTTGTAGCGTACCTTTTCATGTCCTTCTACATACCACGCGTCATGGTCATAATGTTCGTGCTTATACGTTTATTTTACGTACTTCATAGTTCGCGTATTTACAGGCTACTGTACGGCCATGTTACACCTGTCCTTCGTCATTCATTGTTACATTGAAAATTCGTGATCACCTGTTTGGCGCACTTCCGACACATCTGGCCCTTGCGCCATTGATCCTCATGCATAGTGGCAATTATCATCATACCCGTCATCATCATCACCGCCACCACCACCACAACCACCGCCGCCGCCGCCGCCGCCACCGTCATCACAAACTCAAACAGCACAGTGCGTTATGACAGATGTTGTAGTGCAGAGCTACAGAATAACTTCAGTGTCCTGTTTTTTTTTTTTTTTTTGACTTGCACGTGCACCTGAGTAAAGGAACAAATTTCAAATTTCTTCTCCGTCAAAATGCTGCCGCCACGGCTGGGAAAAGGACCCGCATCCTCTTGAAACGTCATTACCACCGCTGCAGAAAGGTGAAAAAAAACAACAAATTTTTAATTGAAAGCCGTATGTTTTTACCCGCATAGCATTGTGACTGCTGAGACGCCGCTCCGCATACGAGGAGCCAGGTAAGTTTTCCAAGCAGCCTTGACTGATTGGATGGGATGCATTCTGCAAGCTCAACTTGCGCCGTATACGCATCTAACAGCGTCCACACGCTCGAAAAGCATGGCAGCGCGACTTGAATGCCTCCTAGTTAATAATAATAATAATGATAATAATAATAATAATAATAATAATAATAATAATAATAATAATAATAATAATAATAATAATAATAATAATAATAATAATAATAATAATAAATACTACCGCTAGTGAACGCTCAGCGGTAGACGCTACTCGCCATCGGAAAAGAGCTAAAATTAAGGAGAATATCTAGACTAAGGCACTCAAGTTCGTATTTTCTTAAAGTCGGAGCAGGCTTTGAAACTACAAGCGGGTGCATCATGTAGATGATAGAGAGAGAAGCGATTTCGAGTATGTCCACAAAATAAAAAAAAACAGTATTGCAGAGGGTAGCTGTGAGTAATCAGCTACATGATTGCTTTTTTTTTTTTTTCAGAGCGCACAGAAAATCAGAGAAAAGGCTTTCGTACGTCCCATCACATAATTTCAATCCTTGCTGCTGTACCACGTTGATGAAACGGACCTGTGCTCTGCCCTCCCCCTCCCCCTTGCGCTCACACACACACACACACACACACACACACGCGCACACACACACACACACACACACACACACACACACACACACACACACACACACACACACACACACACACACACACACCACACACAAACACACAAACCACACACACACACACACACACGCACACACACACACACTAAAAATCAATAAAATAAAGCAGCCCGGAAGCGTCCTTGGCAGGCTTCCCCCCTCCGCGGTGTTTCGATACTTCTCCATCTTTTACCAATTAGGCTGAACTCCCATTCATTCAATGAAGATGAAAGCTACCATTGTAGGCTTCCTGCTATACAATGGAAAGAAGCCAGTCGGCATTTACCAGTGCCCTGGTGAAAAAGATGAGGAAAACTCGCAGAAATCACGCAGCAGTTTGGGAACGCGTGGGTGTATTGCACACTTGCCTCCCCCGCATCGTCCCGAAAGATTGCCATGACGAGAGCCGAAGTAAGGCTTCCGAGACAGCAAACAATATAAGACGATGCTTCGGTTAATATTACGAGTCATTCGCACACAAGGCTGCGAGGAAAGCTGCACCAGAGGCTATTTCAATTAACCATCCCAACCTGGGTTTTCTTCAAGGCGCGTTTCGAAGTTTATAGATGATTCTACGTACGCACCGACACGGTCTCATGTCTAACATCGATTGTGCGTCCTTATGTCGAGCAGCACAACTGAAAAGCTGGACAACCATGACCGCTGGCGCAAAGCGACAGAGCTAAGAGACCCGGCCTATGGAGATACATGACCAAGGGCATACCTCGCACCATCAGCATAGCGCCTAAAAATGAATATAAAGAACTGCTGCAAGCGCGCTTAAACGAGAGTTCGTGCCATCTTTGCATGTAACTCTCTTTATTCTAGAGCTCTTCTCGGTTTGTTGACGGCGTTGGAATTCATAGCCTGCACGGTTCCACTAATTGGCCACGCACTCTCGTAACCATTTTACTGCGAAAGAATATTTAAGACAATGACGGGGTGTAACCCTCCTGAATGTATTTGAACTACATCAAGTGATTTATCGCCTCTACAACGAACTATACCCAGATGACTCGTGCAAACTATGTGGGACAATACATGCCACCCTAGAACACATTCTATGGGATCATGCGCACATGCACAGTATGGAAATGCAGCCTCCTCAGAACAGCTTGGGGCGTGGAGGAAAGCCGCGCTGATCGGCTCAGATCTGCAAGAACAACTATGGGTCATCCAGCGAGCCTGTGATGCGGCTGGGAGACGGGGTCTCTCCACCGCCCCTGGCGCGGCCTATGGACCTAGGCCTCAATCCGCTGGTTTCTTCAATAAAGTTGTCTCACTCACTCACTCACTCACTCACTCACTCACTCACTCACTCACTCACTCACTCACTCACTCACTCACTCACTCACTCACTCACTCACTCACTCACTCACTCACTCACTCACTCACTCACTCACTCACTCACTCACTCACTCACTCACTCACTCACTCACTCACTCACTCACTCACTCACTCACTCACTCACTCACTCACTCACTCACTCACTCACTCACTCACTCACTCACTCACTCACTCACTCACTCACTCACTCACTCACTCACCTCAAGCGCGAAACAATCCTTGATGCTAGTTATTTTTTCAGGATCACAACAATTCCGGTAAGTTAGGCAGAAAGTCTCTTCTCGTTGCATTATCATTGACTGCATGCTGCGGCGCGTCTCTCTCGCGTTGAAAAGGAGAGTCTATTCGTCGATCATACTTACGAAGAAGTGTCACAAAAACAATAGCCCAAAAATCACATTGCTCTGCCCATTAAAATTGCACACCTTATTATAAGGGGCCCTTAATTCGTCCTGCTTTCTTGTGTTTACCTGTGATACTTTTTTCCTACCATTAAGTGGGTCGCCAGATAACGTCACTGGATGACGTTATCGTCAGTAGCTGCGGCTCCACGCAGCTACGCAGCCTAGCAGTGTCAGTGATGTGGCTGTTCGGGCTCGCTGGTACGACATAATGGCAAATTGCAGTGCGTAAAGGCACCGAGAGATTTAAAACGTTGTGCTCGTCTGTCATGTCGTTCCGAATGTCCCTGTGTCTTTACGCACTGCCCTTCACCAATAACCAGCAGTCTTCAGCTTTTCTCCGGCAGCCGGGCGGGAATTCCACAGATAAAAAACGGGGTTTGTGCGGTATTCAGAAACGATACACTGATATGCTTTAGAACGGTAAAACAAACACTCAAAAAACACGGAAACAAAACATAAAATAATCTTGCGTGACGGGAGAAAACGTAATAAGAAAAAATGAATGGGTACTTTTTTATTTATTGCGATTTTTCTTTTCAGTTCGAAGTCTAGACGCGCACCGGTCGGCTTATCGGTTATTGGGGGATGAAAATATTGTTGCCTATTGCCAAGTAAATGAGATAAATGCGTGGCGAAGTGAAGATGGAGCGCTAGCAGGCAACACGCGAATTTTTGATCGAAGAAGAAGCGTTTCACATCGATCTGAGCGGCGTGCGTCACTTCCATTTTTTCCCCTTGTTTTTACTGCTTTCATTTTTTTTTTCGAGAAGCAAAAGGAAATGAAAAAATAAAAGGACACGAAGCAAAACTCGGACAGAGAGAGGACTATTACGGAAAAACAAGAAGCGAAGCACCATTTTTACGATGTCGTTTGGCGCGAATGCTTTCATCCTTAGATTTTGTTTCCTTGCCCCGAGGCCACCCTCCTCCTCCCTTCTTGCAAGCCCTTGCCCCCCACGCGCCCCCTGTCTAGGGCACTCTTCTTTTTTTTGGCTCCTCCTCAAAGGGAGCGCACTATACGCTCGTGTGTCGCGGCGGAAACATTTCGAGCCCCACGTATTGTTGCTTTTTATCGGTGGCGCCCATAGAGCAGCCGAAAAGATCGGAACATAAAACACAAGCCTCTTCGGCTTTTCGCGGGAGACGGGAAGCCGTGACGACGCGCCGCCACTCTCGAAGTGGCCAGGAAAAAAAAAAAAGAAGGAAGGAAGATCGGCCGGACGCGGCGGTAAGAGAGACGGGCACGGATCCTGGCTGCGCTGGAGCAAAGGGGGCGGAAGCTGCAGGGAGTGCTATAACGAAGGGCACAAGGACAGCGAGGGTCCCCGGGCAACAAGCAGCTAGGGGAGGGCAGATGTGAAAAAGTAGCGGCTCTTCATTCGGTTTGCGAATGGAAGCCTTGTATTTGCCCATACGAGGACAGATGTTCTGGTTAACTGGGCGAGAGAGGAGCGCGCGAAGCCTCAGCGGTGGCGCCCGCCGCCAGGTTTTCTGCCGCCGTGGGAAAAGACGCCCCGCCGCGCGGCTGCCGGCGCGATCGCCGAGGGTTGTCGCGACGCGCGTGACTTTCGCGCGGCGACGGGCACACCGTCGCGCGCGGAGGGCTCCCTCGTTGTTGTTGTTGTTGGTCCCCTCTTTGGCTGGTCACGCTCTTCTTTTCTCTGCCTCTCTCTTTAGATTCTTGCTTTTGTTTTGTGTTTTCGCTTACTCGCTGACACGGTAGCTTTCCCTGCTGCTGCTGCTGCTGCTGCTGCTGCTGCTGCTGCTGCTGCTGCTGCTGCTGCTGTTTTCCCCACAGAGTGTCCCTACCGATTCCATTCCCTTCACGACCCTTTATCTGCTTCTGTCACGCACCGGGCTCTCATTCGGTATACATGTCTCGAGCGCAGCAGGTGATGGAACAGGGACTTCAAGAGCGCGCTAACACACAGGGGCAAGACTACGTAGTGCTCTGTTCGTAATAAATAAATAAATAAATAAATAAATAAATAAATAAATAAATAAATAAATAAATAAATAAATAAATAAATAAATAAAGCAACGGATTGAAGATGTGCAAGAAAGTGGACTACTGACCCCGATAAGATTCCGTCCCTACTATCTTTCTCCACATCCTAAGTATTGATTTAGAACAACAGTGCTGCTTCGTACAGATATTCTAAGTACTTGTTTCTCTTAATCCACAAGGCGCAGACTGTGTAGCAGAAGTTCATATATGGCTTAATGGCTGCGATTACAACACGCAGGATACGTCCTTAAGTATAATGTAAATTAATAATCAAAGATATTTGTATGTGCCTATTTCATACCTATTGACGATGTCCACAGCTGCTATGAAGCTTGGTCAGTAATCGTCCAGAATAAGGAAACATCGTAGTAGATACACGCGGGGTGAGCTTGTGCAAGCTTGCTCGACTGAGAGCCCTGAGAGTCGAGTGACGATCGCTTTGTCTTCGTTCTTGTGCAGTATGCATAGCGGTCTCTGTAACCCTTCGGCAAATTCATAACTATACTCAAAAAAGACGAGACGTATAAACAGGAACATGGGCGCACACACAAAGCACGCACTTCCAACCGACTTTCTTTCGTGAAATCAGGTGGTTTATTGGGATGTCAGGATAATAAAACGGCGGAATAAGGGACAATCTCAATGAAATCGACGCAAAATAGCTTGGCCATGCGTACATTAAGAACGCGGGAGTGACCTGATGATGTAAGCATATAAGAATTCTGTTTCCTTCCTTTGCAGGGATAAAGAAGGAAAGATGACACGGCTATCACCCCTGTGAAACGCCTCGATCACTTCTCTTTAGGTTCGTGAATAAGTGGATAGCAAAACGGTGCGTCGTCTGCTACAGCACTTCCGGTTCATGGAACCTTCAAGGCTTAGCTCTTCGCTGCTTCAAGTTGTGTGCGGTTCAGTGTAATCAGGGAGGAGGCAAGATAACTGGTAACAACCGCGTCACAGAAAGTACGTGTTTTCTCCCCGATTACACTGAACGGCACACACCTTGAAACAGCGAAGAGCTAGGCATCGAACCAGAAGACGTCATTTCGCTATCCACCTATTTGCCTTCCGTAGGCACTTAGATTACTGTCCATGCGCGCTGGTGCAAGGGCAGTAATGTCGCCTTGCACTGCAAGAGCTGCGAAAATAAATGCTGTTTGCCTTATCTGGAACGGAATAATATCTTATCTAAAGGAAATCCAAAAACCGAAAAAGATGCGATAGAGCCATTTCACATGGCCAAAATGGGTGAGAGCTGCGTCAGCGCTGCTTCTTTATTTCTATCAAGGAAAGAAACAGAATTTTTAGATGTTCACATCAGGTCACTCCCGCGTTCTTGATGCATGTACACATGTTCTCGCTATTTTCAATCGATTTCTTTGCGACTCTCGCGTGTTTTGCTCGTTTGTTATTCTGAAGACCTTCTTTCACGGAATAAAGTCCGTTGGAAGTATGCGCTTTGTGTGCGCGTCCGTGTTCATGTTTACGTATAGACCATTTTTTTTTTGCGCAGGTAAAAAAAAATTGCTGTATCTATCAACCAAGTAGCCAACAGCCCGTCTTACTTTTGTAACCCTTTGTAACAGCTGGCCGGGACTGCCCTGCACCCGTCATAGTGCGGATAGGTAGTATGAGCAGGAGAAAGTGACTCAGACATGCCGGCTGACGTTTCAATAGGAGCACCTATCTTTTGAGTTTGGATTTGCACCCATCGTGTAAACCGGTGGGTGTCCGGTGATGGCGCTCGAATCACACAGCTTCCGCAACCGGCCTCCTATCCTAACGGTGCGGTTGCCGTAATTGTGATTAGCCCCGCTGGTCTTGGGAAAAGTGCTGATGAAACCGATCGTATCATGTATCGCTTGCGTTTTGTGTACGAAAGGATGACCATCACCATCGAAAGCCGTTGCGTTTTTTTTTTGTTTTTTTTTTTTCAGAGTAAGTACACAGAAAGGGACTTCGCTTGGTGATGAGAATGCCACGGCAGACCTCGAACCAGAAGGCTACAAATTAAACTGAGTCTTCTCCATCTACTGGCTTGCCAAGTCTTGCGCATGCAACTCATACATCTTGGAAAGTCCTCCGCCAACAAGGTGCTTCTCCGGTGACTAGCACAATAACTATACTATTCCCATTATACGTGCGGCGTAAGCTGAACACCTTTTCAAGTGTCATGTTCCGAATGGCCCCCAACTAAGTCCCACGCAAACCCGCCATGGTGTTTTTATGACGTTAACTGAAGCGTACGTTGCAACAACTAAATGTGTGAAAATATCTGTAGTCCAAAATAAAGTTTCCTGCTCTATATACCAGCCTATAAAAACTAACTGCAAGCCTACAGTTACGAGTCGGTGTGCGCAGCTGTATTTCAGATACCTTGTCTTAAAGTATCGTGGCATGGTCAGGTGAATCGCCTCATTTTATGGGCAGTTGTTGAAAGTTCAGCAGTCGCCAAAGATCTGAGAGAAATGAACCTACTGTGCACAAGTTGTTGTTTCGCTCTAGCACTGAACATCAACGCTACAACGACTACATTGTTGCCTGACTCACGAAAAGTTCGCTATACAATGGCTCGCACCGTTTGAAAAATTACAGGACGCTTAAGCTTCGCCTTTAAGAGTTCAGAGTGACAGCGTTTCCTGCAATATGAGCTCTTTAACGCAAAATCATGGGCGGATGGTGCTATATAGCCATAACACGCGTAAACGCGTTTTATTTTCGGCTAAATTTGTTTGCAGGAGCTCCCTCGAGAAACATGGTGTCAATCAGAGCATGTTTTGACCTGTTTTAAACGCAAAGCATTTTTTAGCGAGCCAGATACACTTTGATCGTTTCTATCTATCTATCTATCTATCTATCTATCTATCTATCTATCTATCTATCTATCTATCTATCTATCTATCTATCTATCTATCTATCTATCTATCTATCTATCTATCTATCTATCTATCTATCTATCTATCTATCTAGCCGCCTACCTCTTGGCGCTCTCGTCGTCGTATATACCAAAATTGGCGAAGGTGGATGTGAGTGTATGACGAACACAATTCGCAGGTCATGACATGAATAACGTGACTGCCCTGTCGCGTACGTCATGAAATTCTTTCCACCAGTCACGTGTGGTACATACCCGCATACCATGGCCCGTAGCATTCGGGCATGCGGCACAGCTGATTCACAGCCTATATCAACCCACACTTTAGAAATCCCAACGCAACAGCGCGAAGGAGCCCGTGCCGCAGGAAATGCGGTGTCGGCGTCGGTGGCGCTGTCGATTGGGGAAATATATTGATGGATACAGAGAATAAATATCACTGCTCGAGCCGGAATCGAACCCAGGCCATCTGTATGGCAGTCAAGCATTCTATCACAGAGCCACGCCAGTGCTTCAAACTGCTTCGTTAAAATACCATATACAAGCGTCATGTCAGGACAACGCCAACTGTGGTTGCAATGTGGGCTATCCGCTTTTATGTTAATGACATTACATATGCCCACCTATGGCTCCGCAAGGCATAGCGAAACGTTGCGCGAATACGCCTACGACAGCTACTTCTGATATGCACATCACTGCACCGTAGTGTGCACTTCCTGGCGATGAGACTTACGTCTCTGCTTATAACGTGAGTGCCCACGTTACGTCACAACATGAGCTACTCTTTACGCGCCACTGTACACAGCGTGCCTGGTGAGCCCACCATATATGCACACTACTACTCAATTTACACAAAGACGCTGATACACCTCATAACGCTTGGCCCAAAGCAAAAAATCCCTCACAGGCTGCTATTCACTGGCTGCTCCACTTGCAATTGATTCCCACAATGCGCGGGATGTGTAGGATCTTTTATTATTTGCATCCATCGTGATTTTTCGTTAGAGACGCCGACACCCGATTTTCTGCGACACGAGCTCCTTAACCTTATCGCGCTAAAACCTCGGGAATAGGAGTTTCACGGTTCTCAGTTTATCTGGGTCTTGCCTCAAGAGGGAATTGAGGGTAACGTGAAAGGTTGACACTCTAGTGTGCGAAACGCTGTAGCGCATAAGCGTACACCGCATTACATCATCCGCATTGCAACAGCGCGTTACACCAGCGGAAAATGTCATTCGTGGGGCATATACTGCAGATGCTGCCCGTACAAATGGAACTGAAGTGCCACCGATGCCGCAGTAATATAGAAAACTTCGCTTTAAATGAAAACATTGATGCAACCTGTGACACTTCCCGGAGAGCACAGTCCCAGAGGTGCTGTAACTATGTTTGTTTGTTCCAAAAGCAAAAGTTGGATAAACGAGGGCACACAGTTCATAAGCCAAGGACTGTACCGAAACCGTCGATTCTAATCGCATTGTAAACCAGGGAAGGGTTAATGGCATAGCTTGTGCCGAATTCACAATACGAGCAATTGTGTAAGTGAACTGAAGCCTGCCGTGATTGTTTCCACTCAGCTTAGTGCAATAGCGCAGAAGATGCCTGTATCGTCTCTCTAGACTGCGTCCCTGTGTTTTTTGAGCTATTGCACTATACATTCGTACCAACTAGCTCGGATTTCCGTACTACTGCAATTCACACAGCTGCCGAAATACATTATTCTTGGATCCCGAAACTCACTGAAAAACTGCATTTCTTTTTGCCCTGCACGAGGGTCCTGGATTCGAAGAAGTCTGTAAAGATTCCACACATATCCTCATTAACAAGGCCTCGATTTATGTTTGCCCTCTTATTTAAACGGCACATACATTCCCTTCGGTTGGTGTTCCATGGTAACTGGTAGTCAAGATCATATACAGCTGAAGCTCGACAATATCCATTCTTTTCTACGCACGCCCGATGGCGCTAAGTCGCGTCAAACGCTATGACCTCCGCTTAACCCAACTGTGGCATCCTAATGTGAGACTTCAGAAGGCTAAACTCCCTGATACTGTAAAAAAGTTCGAACGATGTGATAAGTTCAGATTTCAAGTCAAGTCCGTTATATTTTCGGTGGAGAAACTGGCAGAGTGACAGCGACGGAGAAGTAAAGCTGGAGGCACTGGGGTCGTGTGACGCAAGAGGCTCATGGCTGAAGCCGTTGTGGTGGTTACTCGTGTAAGCGACCAGCGTGCCGACTTGCGCAACGCTCCCCATCATACCGTTCTGCTTGGCGATTGTTCCGAAAGAGCGATGCCAGTGATAATTCGATTGATAGGATGGGACTGTCGTATCAGAGTTGCCCAGATCTAGAAGCATGTGGTCTTGGCATATTCTTTTTAGTGCCTCGCTTAATTAATTTTCGTATATAATGAATTTATTCGAGAAACAGACATACCTTGCTGGCTTAAACGATTCCTTTCCCTGACGACTGCGGCAACAATGCTGCCATGTCGTTATAAGCGGTCTTGCAGAAAAATAAAACAAAAAACAGAAGGAATAAGAAATTCGGCCTGAACACCACACATGCACGGCTGTGTGTGTGCGTGCGTGCGCTTAGCGTGTGTGGAGCAGAATCGAAGACCGAGAGATATCGGGACGCCAGCGGCAACAAAAGAAGCTCTCGCCATGAATTCTGTGAAATTGAAGAGTTGCTTCCTTTTCTTCTTATTGTCATTATGGTCTAAGTTTCGGGTTCTCAAGTTTCACTGGCATCCAATTTTCTCCGGTCCAATACGTGTGCGAAATAGAATAATGCAAAGAAAAAATAGCGCTCAGAATGAGACGCTGAAACATAATCACCAATGATGGACGAAATGACGTGGCCTCTGACTTCTTTCTCTTTTTTCCTCTCTTGTGCGCTGCATTTCCCTGCATGATCTCCCGTTGAAACGGCTTTCAGATAAGCAGCAGACGCGCCATAAGATATAGATATAAGAATATTCTATCCAAATCGAAACATAGTCAAGGAGAGTTGCAACGTGACACGCACCCTTGGAGGGCGAGAGATAGAAAATACGACGTCGCCGTCGAATTCAACACCGACAGAGAGAGAGAGAGAGACAGCGGCTCTGCGACGCCATAACACGGTGAGGAGAGGGGGGAAAGAGGAGGAGAGGTCAGTCTTTTCGCGTCAATGCGTCGCCAAGCCGTCCGCTCCACAAAGGTTTTCTCATTCCATGCAGGGGAAGAAGGGCGACGAAGCAAACATTCGCAACCAGCAGCGCGCCGAAGCTATTTGCGACGCAGCTATTGGCAGCCCGGTGACATCCGTATATCGGAAACGCAGCTGGGCGTCTGTCGAAGTTCGCCGAACAGAGTAATATGCCCGGCTGCGCACTCGCCCTCCCCTTCTCAGCGCCTCTCGCAGCTTCCCCTCCAAGCCATGCACACGTCGGCCGAAATCCTATCTCCGAACGCGTCGCGTTTCTCCGGGCGTAAAAACGCAACGCGAAACGACACTACGCGATAAGGGCGCCGCCGAACTGGTATGGGGGTGGCGGCTGTGAATCAATACTGTACGCGGCGCGAGGGGAGCCGGGCTCTGCAGAAGCCGGCAGGAGGAGGTTGAGGTGGAAACCTCGACCGGGCGATCCGCCGAAACGGCGCCGCGCCACAGCCGCCACCGGGAGCGTGGCACGAGAGCGCCGCCGGCCACTGGCTCATGTGCATGGCACTACAGCCCGCGTGGACAGTAGCAGCGCCCAGCCGACCCTTATCGCCGCTCCCTGTGTGTGTGCGTGCGCGGACAAGTTTCCTCTCTTTCGCGCAGGTGGTTGCGGCGATAAGAGTCCGCGCGCACGGCAGGCTGCCGCGCTCACTGCCCCGAAGGTGCGAATAAAGCGTCGCCCACTCCTCGGCCGTGGCGTAAGGCAGCCCTTTCGGCCGAGGAGTGCCGAGGCACAAAAGCGAGGCGACTGATAAAATCCCGTTATTGTCAATTTACGGTGCCACCGAACCAGCCAGCTGCAGCCCCCCGCCCCCTGCCCCGAGCTTCCTTTCGCCTCCCTTATGTCTGAGGCCCGTCCGGTATGGCATTTAGTGTGAAATCGTGGATGAATGAATGATAGCCCGAGGGTGGTCCTCACACGGAGGAGCTCTTGAGTCCGGTTCCGCGTTCCTGAGCCTGAACTCCTGACATTTAGTCACGTAAAGAAACAGTGCCTGCAAATACACATTGACGGTGCGATATAGTGGAAAGATAGGAAGCACAAGAAAAAAGACAAATACGTTGTGACTGGTCGGCAGAGATCGTTGAGAACGTCGATGTCGTATTAGAATATGAACAGTTTTTTTTTTGTCGTTCTTCAACGTGAGCCCTGCGAGTCCTCCACATAAGCAATATGACAACACAAGCCATCAGCCGAGAACAGCAGATGGGCGATACAAAAGTGTGGCATGCATTTAAAATGAAAAAAAAAAGATATGAGAAAAAAAAGAAATGAGAAAAAAAGACCTTGCGCAAATGGAACGATGCGCGTTGCAATCACGATGCAACATCAAAAGTTACGTGCTGCCTTCAACGTATAAAAACAAGTTTCCTTATGTGTTCATGTTGAACGAGGTCGTGGTTTTTCTTTCGGCAGCTACGTTTGATAAGATAATAATAATTGTTGGGGTTTTACGTCCCAAAACCACGATATGGTTATGAGAGACGCCGTAGTGGAGGGCTCCGGAAATTTCGACCACCTTGGGTTCTTTAACGTGCACCTAAATCCAAGTACACGGGCCTCAAGCATTTTCGCCTCCATCGAAAATGCTGCCGCCGTGGCCGGGATGTGATCCCGCGACCTGCGGGTCAGCCGTCGAGCACCATAATCACTAGACCACCGTGGCGGGTACGTTTGATAGGAGCGGTACGCAATAAGAATCGTGTAAAGTGCACGCTAAGGAACCCCAGGGCCACTAAAATAATCGTCATTCGAAAATATGGCACAAAATCATGCTTATGCGTGGCTGGTACGTGTGAACATTACGTCTTCATTCAGCATATGGATCTTCAAAAAATATCCACTTTTTTTTAGGTTTTTTGGCATTTCTACGCGATTGTGTGATGTCGTCACTTCATCGGAAATGACAAAACTGCTAAACTGCCTTCGTGTAAATCCTCGTACTAGTGCACTGTAAAACTGCAGCGTCGATTGCACTAACGTATCTTGTGGTTCTCTGTAGAGATGTGTAGAAAGTTTAGAAATGGCAGTAAGCTTATTTCGTCATACAGGTGCGTTGATGACCTCGCAAGTGGTTGTGGCGAATGACAATGCCATCGAAGCTGCAATTATAAAACGCAGCTTGCACGTCGATTCAACCGGCTTTCGACAACCTAGGCTCGCGGGTAAACACCTTGCACTTTTCCGTAGAAATTCTGCGACTTAGTGCTTACAGAAATGAATCTGCCATGGTTACCGCCCGCTGAAGAATTGCCCGTGCACCATGTCCAATCACCGCCAACACAACAGCGGCAACAGTTGTCTGCCTATACCGATTAATGAATGGCCTGTGGTAAGCATTGAAGAAGTTCTTCGACGGCAATATCGAATATAGGGCTTAACACTATAACCTGCTTGACGGATCAATAACCTTTTTGATGGGCGCACCGCACCGTCCCTGTCAACAAGAGCGTTATGCCACCCTTGGAGATGGTATACTAGTCTATGGTTAACGGCACCGCGTCAATGGTTGCTAATGACGGTATCGCAATAACAGTACCCACAGGGTGAAGTGGCAGTCACCACGTCAGCCCACGATTTCAGTGGGAGGAGAAACAGCGGTTATAAGCGTAGTCAATAACTTTCAGGCGCTTGTTTTCGTTAACGGCTCGTCGAAGTCATACGCACCTTAGCTTTCCGTCTCCGTTTCCCCGACTCCACAGTGTATAGGGACGTAAATGGGAGTCTTGGTCACAATGATCTTTCCTGCCTTTCTCCTCTCGTATCAGAATGGTCACTTCGAACGAGGATTCCTTCGAGTGCCATCGAGGAGCAAACTACAAAACTCAGAGAGCTCACTGCTGAGGTCTCTTGGAGATGGGAGAGGAAAGTCGCTGGTGGTAAAGAGGTGGTTTCAAGCCAAGAAGAAAACGTAAAAGTTGCAAGCGACGCGCAGTCTGGACACCATTGACACAACCATATGCGAGCTGACGCAAAACGGAGTTGAAATCATGTGTTTCGTACGTGCCAAAACAACGGGACAGTCATGAGGAACGCTGTAGTGAGAAACTTGACAGAACGATGTCATAGCCACCAAGCCGTCGCGATGTGTTTATAAAGTGGATTGTTACGTGGCAATCTAGATATTAAAAGGCGCTTATGGACATCTCCTTGTGGTATCCTTGTAGAACGGTATTTGAATTACGGGTTCCGCTAAGTGAGAGATGGTTCCTTATTAGGCGGCACACATTTGGTTATTACTATTTTGAAACTAGAAAAACAATATGACCACGGGGTAAAAAGTAATCATAAATTTTCTTCGGATAAAACTGCTACTGAAAGGACTGAAGATACAGAAGTTTGAGGGCACGCAGTGCCGCTGACACACCACTTCAGCAACAAGATTACAAGAAGTGCAATGGCGCAATAGCAAGGCAAATGCACTACGCAGTTTGGTGAATCCCCCGCGTTCGATGCGGCGCGGGATTTAGGCGCCATTTAGCAGACAATCAGCCGTATGACGGTTGTTTGCTGAGATTTCCTTGCACAGATTTGCGAGTTATTTCTGTCGCCGTGTTCTCCATAATTGTGCGATAGCACGTAAGAGACTAAACGAGATAACACGAAACAAACTTTAACATGTCGTTGCAAGTAAAATGTCAGCTATCGCCAGTATCATGTCGCATAAGTATAACAAAAATAAACTAGCCTAGCTGTCTACGCTCTGTATGACACGCAGTTGGCTTCAGACAAACGACTTCACGATGCAAACACCAGCGGAACTTGCTATTATAAGTAGATCACCTGAAATAAATAAATAAATAAATAAATAAATAAATAAATAAATAAATAAATAAATAAATAAATAAATAAATAAATACAAAGATGGCATACCGTCCCGGCCTTCACGTCCCTAAACAACAATCTGGCAACGACAGACACCGTGGTCGGCCAATCTTAAATATATCTGATTACGATACCCTTATAGCTGTGTGTAAGTGTTAGTGAATTTCTCAACTATGAGAATGCAGTCCCGTCCTTAGCGGTAAAGTAGCGACAAGCGGTGCCTTGTGGCGCGCTAAAATCGTGGAGATGCCGTAGAAGGGCTCCCACGCGACGCTTCAGTGACCTCACTATCATTATGCGTAAGTAAAACGACATCGTTGGACTGATTAACAGAGCCTTTCTGGCTTGTTTCGGCATCTTTTTATTTTGGCAAATTGGTCGGACACCATGACACTGAACTCACCTCTGCACATTGCCTCCCGGGTGATCAGACACTCACGGCTGTACGCGTAGATCAGGGTCTGACGAAGATCAGGGTCCAGTATCGGACAAGTTCAGTATCTGGCTCTCCCTCAATAGCAGCTGCAGAAATGCCAGAAGCTGACTTTTTATTGCAATCACAATGTTCATCAAGTCTTTTTTTGTTTGTTTGTTTGTTTGTTTGTTTGTTTGTTTGTTTGTTTGTTTGTTTGTTTGTTTGTTTAGTACTGCACTCTGGAATAGAAGCACTTTCATGCGTTTGGGATTTCCCCAGTGCCCTCTTAGCTTAAGACCAATATTTCCGCCGCCTGTAGTGACAACAAAAAGAATACGCTCCCTGAACGTATCAAAACTCTGTTAAAAGATGCGAGAAAGTGTTCGCTCGGCATCACCTCGTAACTACCATAACTACCTGGGGCCGTCAAATTTCCCGGAAAGGCTTCCCGGTCCCCAGGGGTAATCACTGAGTGCATTGTCGTCATCGGAAGTCAGACCATGCGCACGCTCCTTCCCTTTCCTTCTTTCTTGCTGTTTATCGGGACCAAGAGCGCCACACTTTCCAAGTGCCGGGCCTCTCGTCACGCCACAACGCGGGCACGACAATCGAACCTCCTCGGACCGTTGTTCCGTGACGATGAGTTGCCTGCAAGGTGCGCAGCCAGGCTCTCGGTGGAAGAGCGTGTTCGGGGGCCCAAACTGCGCCCGGTGGTATCCCCCGGGACACGTGACTCTGGCGACGGCGCAGACAGCTTTGCTGCGTGAGGAAGCCGGGCGAGAAAAACCTTCCCTTTCGCCCCCTTCGGCGAGCTCCATTAGGAGAAAGCATACTGCGTCGATCGGCCGGCTGAGCCGAAAGCTCGGCACGTCGGGCCCCGATGAGGTTTGGGCCCCAACGAGGTCTCTGCGGACAGATGAGGATGCCGCGCGCGCCTCGAGGCTTCCCCCCCCCCCCCCCCCCCGTACAAGCGCCGACCACAAGGCCACTGCAACGAGCGTCGATGCCGGAGAGAGACCATCGTGACCACCTGACACCGCGGGACCATAGTAGCCCCAACAACACAACCGCCGAAACACGCTTCCGGAATTACGACCAACTATTGTTCTCTTTCCTTCGGAGTAATTGCGCATCTGCTTGATGCAGGCGAGCAAATCTTCGCTCAGCTTCGGTTGCACGAGTCGGTCGGGCTGTTGTATTGCGCCTTGAAGTTGTCCGCTACCATCTGCCACGGAAAAAAAAAAACGAAGTGCTCGTGTCACACTAACCGTGTTTATCTTGCTTAACTATCAAAACCATGTTGCCTCGTAACCCATAAAACCAAGTACAAGATGAAATGCTTCGATGGATGAAGTGTGAATAGGGGAGCTTTAAGGATATTATAGTAGCAAAACGAGCTAGCAAATGCGGAAAATAATAAAAATAATAAAATCAGTGAACATGCTTACATCTTCGAATTATTATTCATTCATCTCTTTCTTTTTCGTCATCGTCATCACCATCCTGTTTATGCCCATTGCAGCAAGAAGATTTCTTCCTCCCAACGTCTCATTCAGTTACTTGCCAATACTCCCCGCTCACGGCCACGTTTCCTCCTTCAAAGTTTCGAATGGCAGACAGTGCTACCTGTGACCACTGCAGCAGCGAAGAAACCATCGAACATATCCTGTGTCGTTGCCCTCAGTACAGCTTCCAGAGACAGTCCCTCTCAGCACTGTTTGCGCGCCTCGACGACCAGCCACTTTCTGAGCAATCCATATTGGAATGCCGGAAACCTGAAGCTTCGCACCAGAAAGCGACGAAGGCGCTGCTGAAGTTCTTGCGAGCAGCCCGCCTTGTTAAACGATTGACACTCCCGTGTGCCTGTGTGGTTCTACTTGTCTCCCTCCCTGTTTTATTCTTCTCCTCCTGGCTTTTCTGTTTCCCCTTGCCCCCTGCCCAGTACAGGGTAGCAAACGAAATATTTATCTTCCGGCTAGCCTCCCTGCCTTTCCGCATTACATTTCTCTCTCGCTCTCTCTTTTACTTGTTGGGATTATTGGGACACTTCGTGCCCGGTATCTTCAGTGCACTGATAGCTAAGCGCAATAACACATTAAGAACATTCAAGGTTTTTGGTAAAGAGTACAAAAAAAAATAATTGCACTTCTTAGTTGTCGCCAAACATATCTGTGATGCCCAAATTGTGAAACACAGTTTCAATTACAGGGTCATGTAGAGTCATATTGTAGCATTCCAGGCACCTCCAAAGGCAATACAATTGAGGGGAACAGTCATTTCTTGCCTCTAGTCTTGGGCGTGCCTAGAGTTAACGAAAATTCTGCTTACTATTTAGTAAAATAGCGAAACTTAGTTTGCATTATACTAAAGGAATTATAAGAAATCATCTTAAAGATGTTACAAAGGGGATTCGGGAAACATTATGTTACCAAGTGCTCCGTTTTTCTCATGAGCGTCCCCACGAGCCGTTTTATGCTACTTCCCATAGGCACTGAGTTTTCTATTGTCTGACCTTAACATCGAAGTTGACGATACATCATGCTCAATTGTCGCAGCTTTTAAGGGTGCCACCTGTATCGGGTTTATACAGGGTGTTTCACGTAACTAGAGCCAAATATTCACAAAAAGAACTAGTTAGCCTCAACTGATTGAAACCAATCTATGGGGTACATTTTAGCGCAAACTATGAAAGAAAGCACAGGAAAAGAGTAGGGGAAAGCAGAAAGGTCGAAATTGAAACCAACGACATAGTTTGCCGGCATCTGGCGCAAGTTAGGGTACTTTTTATATTGCGCTTAATTGATTAATTAACTAAGATCAATTATGTAACATTTTTCATATTTACCTTCATGCCCACTGCGTTTCGTTATGTTCTAGAGGGCATTCAAATGACCAATGCAATTTTTTTGCGACAAAGTACATGCTGTGTGATGATTTTTTCCGGCGTTTAAGGGAAGCCCGCGAAACACGACCACATGACTGGCCCCGTGCGCGTACTGAAGCGTTCTAAAACGTGCTTTGAACGGAAAAACCCGGCGCTTGTACCGCGGCTAAATGAGTGGCCGTGGTTCTAGGCATCGGCGTCACAGTGCGTCAGCTTTTTTGAAGGCCGCACACGGCAAGGAAACGCCATCGTCCCTGAGACGCGATAGGCTGGAAAAAAAAATATATATATATATATATACACGAATACGAAGGTGGAAACAGACTAGCGCTGCATGAATCTTCTCTACAGCATGCCAGCCCTTGCTTCTACAAATTATTGACGCAGCCTGCTTCTGTAAAGCATGGTTTTCTGTAAGCCAACCGTGCTGTGCCACAAAGGTATCTTTACAGTTGTCGTTAAGTTGTTTACAGAAACATCTATCTATCTATCTATATATCTATCTATCTATCTATCTATCTATCTATCTATCTATCTATCTATCTATATATATATATATATATATATATATATATATATATATATATATATATATATATATATATATATATATATATATATGCCATTGTTGGGGGAGAATAGCGAGCAGAGCTACGATGTAAATGCCTTCCGGAAGTTAATTCGATAAAAAATATAGTGAAGTAAATGATGAACAAAAGAAAATTTCAAAAGCACGAGCGTTTGAGAAAATCTGCCATGACTCGGATACAGAAACGTCACCACGTGAAACGCTCAGAAATACGCCGACGACCACGGACCGAGTTGAGGAACTTGCATAGGCTCGACCAGCAATAGAAGCTCCGGTAACAAAGAGCCCGACGCTATTACCCTGAACCGGACACCCGCTGCGCACAATAACTCTCGGAAGCGGAAATCTGAGCGCAACGGACGTCGAGTGAAACACCTCACTAATGGGATGTCGAGCGCCGAGGCATGCAAAAGGCATACGGAATGTCGGGAGGAAAGCCAGACCCGATCGAACTCTTTAACAATCTTGAGTGGTTGTTCGGCACCTTTACAGCAGTGGATCGTTAGTTCATGAAATGTTTTCAAACGGCCTAGAGCGAATGCGCTTATATGCGAAATGCGAGTGATAACGTCGAATTTGCGCGGTGTTTCCTAGCGCGGCGAGCTTAATGCTTACCAGCTTACAAGTATGTTCCAGACGCAGGTCGTACTGCTATTATTTCCATGACAACTGCGATGAAAATGATTAACTGATCTCATTTATGATGCCTTTACTAGGCACACACGAAGCTAGATGCGCTTGCATCGAAGATTGCCAAGTCAGCGTCCACTTGGGCATAGCTAATTTTGTATTTAGTCTGTGTTACGCCGATCCCACTCCAATGAAATCATTGTTCTCCATACCACCATGGGAAAAGGCTTGTTGGTACAGTATATCGGTTGTAATTGCCATTTAGGAGTTGAAATAATTAGAGTACTTTACCGAACCCTGTCATAAGCACCACAAAGTCAACCAAGGGTGCTGCAATCTTTTTTTAACACGAAAGTGTTTTATGCCGGGGTCCACCAAGACTTCATTGACGTATTTCCGTCACGGAAATGACGTCAAAAAAATTTACACGATCCGATGGCAAAGAAAAAAGGGTTCCGCCAACGGGCATCTAACCCACGACCGCTCGGTCCGCAACAACAGATGCCGTTCACGCTATCCACTGCGCCACGGTCACTTTTTTTTCCTTTATTGTCTGCGCCACGGTCACAGACTGTAGGAGCTTTACAAACGCGCCCTTTATATCTACCACTCTCCCGGTCGGCGGGGTGGTGTTGCGCTCTGGGAGCTGTAAGGTAAAGTAATTCGTCATTACTGTGGACTCCGCGATTGGCACCTGCAACGCGTTACACGTCCATTCCATTCGGCGCGTTTTCAATAGAAGTTCAATTTTGTCAATGCCCTAACACACCGCGAGGTGGCGACCTAAGCCCAAGCGTCGTAAAAGCGTCGGCCTCGCTCATAACATCACGCTAATCCAAACCAAAAATAGCTCTGCGACGCCCGCCTGCCTCACCTGGCTGTAACACCGCGTTCCCCGCTCACGCGCTCGCCCCGAGAAAAATCGTGGCCGGGCTACCGGGGCGGCACGACGCGCTTTGCGTTTTCCTCCAGTCCGGCCGTGGTATTCAATCACATTTTAACATGCCGCGGGATGGCGACCAAGTTCTGCGTCCAATATGCGACGCTGTCCTGGCTCTAATTGTTCTCTAATTACGCTTTCACCGTTAACTACTACAGCTACCACAAGGGTTTGTTTAATCATTTAACATGGACGTTAGTCGTCGGGATGGAGATGTACCAGCAATCATCAAAGTAGGTGCATACACGTTAAACGGTTCCATTAGCTGCCAGACATCAATATACATTGTGCAAACTCTCTTATATCAATGTACAGTAAACATTCAGTTACTTCTGTAAGGGCACGCTTTACTTTCGTGTTATTCCGATTCCTATGACGGAGGGATCAACCATATTTTTTAAAGAGCAGCAAACGTAAGTTTCTCGAACGTCTTTTAAACTGAAAAAAAAAAAAGCTTTGTACAGTATCTGAAGCAACGTGGAAGCGTCGTGGAAGCGACTTCACTTCAAAGGCCAATAACTAAACAATATTTGACCGCTGCACAGACAATAGAAAATACAATGACGGAAAAATTTTCGTTATCTGCTAAACAAACGGATTTTTGAAAGAGCACCACCAGTCATGGCGCCATGAAATAATGAGAAAAGAAAAACAAGGAAGGAGCATGCGGAAGATTTTCGCGTTCCTAAAAGTAAGCCAACAAATTTTACTTGACCGAGAAAGTGCATTAGAAACCTGCTTTCCAGAACGGTATCCTTCCAAAAGCGACAAAATGTCACCTGTGATACAAACGCCACATGACCAAAAAAGCAATAACGCATGTAATCCACGGAAATATATGTCGAGGCGTTTAAGACAGCTCTATTGCAGGGCACTTAATTACCCTTAACCCGGCAGAGGGTTAGACGGAGTGATGAAATTAAGAAAATCGCAGGCATCAAAAGAGAGGTCAACTCGCGCAGGACAGGGTAAACTGGCGCTCATAGGGAGATGCCTTCATCCTGCAATGGGAACATGTAGGCGTATGATGAAGATGATCAAACCAAAACGCCGTGACTGCTATAATACATAATCGATAAAGCCATAGCATAGAAAGCCCGTACTAGTCGCAGGCAAAGAAAGTAAGCTTGATACAAGCATGAATTCGACTGAAGCTAAACAGTTGACATGGCACGTCTGCAAGTAGGCTTTGTTGCGTGCCTTGCCAAACGATTCGTCATTCCACATTTTGAATTGAGTAGTAGTGGAGCCTCATAAACTGTTAAACGCCCATATCTCTCCTGTTAGGCCAGTTAAAATGAAGCAGCCCTCTACGGAGGATGGTGAATTGATTAATTCCCCCGTTCTAAGTTTCAATTTTAACACGAAAGTGTTTTATGCCGGGGTCCACCAAGTACATCCGTCACGGATATGACGTTGATAAAATGGACGCCAACGGGTCAGAAAGAAAAAAACCAAGAAAAAGATACCTCCATTGGGAATCGAACCCACGACATTGCGGCCACGACGGCAAGCGCCCGACGCGCTACCGACTAAGCTAACTCGGGAGATGGTAGACACGGCGCGAACGCGCCTTATATCTTTCACACATTCTCTTTCGCGGCGGGCGGAGCGGGACGGTACCGCCGTCTGTGAGATGTGAAAGAAAGTAATGCTTCACGATCGACACTTACTAGCGCTTACTCCGAGATTGCATGCGATATCGGAGGTCATGGTTAAAGCGTCTCGATACCAGAGAGCTAGACTGGCCGCGTTGGCGTCGCCGAGGCACCCTTGATGCAGTTAGGTTCTTTGCCTTTGGCTTCGTGTTAGCGTGCGTCGGCTCATCGGAGTAGTCCAGCTTCTATGTGCACCAACGGGATTTCTCCGCCACCGACTGCTTCAATTGCGAGAGCACCGACTAACAAATCTGCTGCAATATGCGTCGCAGAAAGGATGCGATTTCGACGGGCGAATGTCGTGCCTTGGTGGAGCGAGAGCAGCGCCTGCGAGACAGAAACCAGAGGGACGCACGCGTTTGCGGCTCAGGCTACGAACCTCCACCTCCCGTGTTGCTGAAGCGCAACGTGTGTTATGTATGCATGAGCACAGGCGTCGGCTACCCATTACTAGAAAGCGCACGCCATGCCGTTTCTCTCCTTAATTGAGGACGCTTTGAAGAAGTGCATACCGGGTACCAGTGTTGATTATGAGCTTGTTGATGTCATCCTTACGCGGGATTCACGATTCGCTGTGTCCAAATATATGTTCACACCGTCAGCTACCACAACGGTTTAATCACGATCATGGGCGTTAGTCGTCGCGATAGACACATGCTGTCAACATGGGTGCATCCACGTCAAACGGTGCTATAGCTGCCCAACACGAATAGACATTGTACAAGCTCTCATATATCACTACACAATAAGCACTACTTCTGTGAAGACACGTTTCACTTTCGTGTTATACCGATTCCTATGTCGGAGGGATCAGCCATGTTTTTTTCTACAAATACGACATGTGCTGCTCCCCTGATGCTTTAAGAAACAAAAATTGGAGTATTTTTTATGATACAGTTTCGTAAGCATTGTGTGCCTTGATGGCTAAAGTGGAGGAAAAATAAAAAACGGCATTCTTGGCCGAAGGTGAAGCATTGAATGCGACAGCATGACATCACCTGAGCATCCAGATACCGAGCATCTCATGACGCTGACATAGAAGGCCGGCAGCGTCGCTGCAGGTGCCACAACTGAATAGCTCGCGAGATTAGACGGTCGGAAAACGATCTACATTTGTTAGCGACCAATTACAAAATTTAGTTAGTTTGATTTTGATCTCTACTCTTCGATCCACTCCGACCAGATAATGCACCACGATGTGGTACGCACACAGCTGCCTCGAAGAAAACCGGATATGTGTTAACACGATGCCGGCACCGGAGAGCAGGACCTTGTCCTAGCTCCGCCGCACAGTGACTGCAGAGTGTGGCTCTGCGTACAAGCGGCTTTGTCGTTTTTGCGGCCAAACGTACTTTGCGTCTCGGAAGAACTAACCCACCACGCGTGGGCAACGCATCCGCTGTCGATACTGGCGATGATGCGAACGCGCCTGGCAAGTGAGCTAACGTAACGTTAGAGGTGAGCTCTCGACAGAAACGATTTCCTCTAGCACCATTCAGTACCATTTTCAAGTTGTTACTTTGTCCCTCGCCCCCAACCCGCCGCGGTATTCCTCTGTGCATGCGCTGCGCTACTGAGCTCCGAGGTGGTGTGTTGGAGCCCGGCTCTGGCGGTGGTATTCTGAGGGGCCGAAATGCAGAAACGGCGGTGTAGTTAAAGAACTACAGGCGGTCAAAACTAACGGAACGTGCGCCTTTACGGCTTGCCTCGTGGTAAGAATCTTCCTTCGATTCTTTTGCGTAAGCTTTTCCTCATACAAGACCAACGCCAGGCGAAGAAAGCTTTACAGTGCGAACGTTAAGCCAAATGTCTCGTTTTGTAAGTGCTACACGTATGTTTCTGGTTATTGCAGCACAAATATATGTGAACGAATGTAAATCAACAGCTAACCTTGATATTAACGACGCGTCTTGTAAACAACAAGTGAACTTCAAAATTTAGCGAATACTATTATCTTTTAGGAGATTTAGGAGAAGCAAATTTTGTTGAGTAGTACGTGGGTCGTGTTTGGCATGCTATACCATACGTCACTCGTACAGCGCACGAAACGATAAACAGTCGGGAAAGGTCCGAATCATTCTGTGTGATTCCCTAGAGAGCTAAAGTGCTGCTATGCACAAATGCAGCTATACAGAATCCGATCCGACCACGAATTGCAAGCACTGCAAGCACCTAGGAGTCAGTGCCTTCGCGGCGACAATTACAATATCATCTGTATTTTAACTGCAGAACAATGTAGCTTAAGAAATAGACATGCGAAATCGGCTCAAATGGTATCAGCAACTAAATCAATAAAGTTAGAGTCATCGAGCTTCCAGGATAAGCATTTCGGTATAAGCGCACAAACCTGTCGTGTGTATAAGAAGTACGTGAACCAAGAACATATATTACAACTCATATATAGCAGCCACTGTTTTACTACTGTGGGCTCTGTCACACATTGGCCGAAAATAAGCGCACCTGCGTTAAAATTTTACTGCGCCCTGTTGCGATGGAGGCATACTTACCTGCTCCGCTTTTCTTCTCCTTGGCGAACTCTTATTAGTAAAAAAAGTGTACACATTCAAACGAGGGTACCCTAAGCGACTGTGCGCAAGGCGTGACATGCTCGTTAGGATACAATAAGAGCTAGCCGACTAACGACAGCAGGTGCGCTTCACGTCAGATACCGCCTTTAACGCACGTAAGCGTGTGTTAAATGCGATGTTGACACATACGCCGAAGTTAAGCTTAATCGTAGTGAAAGCCTGGCAACCACGCGATAACCCTGTGTCGCGCCAGCGAACTTGACTTCTCAGCATTCCCCGAGAGCTCACATGGCACGACGGCACCGCTCTGTCGGACCCGCCACACTGGCGTAGAGGGGCGAGCGCTACGCGCGAAGAAAGGAACGATTCGCGCTGCCATTTCTTTACCGGGTGTATTTCGCCAACGTGGCATCCCCTCTCGACTTTATTTCATCCGCATTCCCCCTGGAAAAGAACTTTCACGCGCTCAGCCGCTGCAAATCGACACGCTTGCACGGTCTCGGATCGATAGCCTCGCAAAGGCCGCAGCAGGAACGCAGTACTGAAGTAGACAACCATGACGACGACACCGGCTAAAATGATAGCAGAGCTCACTTTCTCCGACGCCTGCTTCGCACACCCGTTGTGCGCTGTTATCTCGCCCTCAGCTATCGTTCCTTCTCCACGCCCGTGGGCTTCTTGTCTGGCGGCGCACAAAGGGCCAAATGACAACCCCCTTTGACGGCGGAGCAACACACGTTTTCCAAACATGGCGACATCGGATTTACGGCGCTCGTTGTCTTCGGCAGCGAGAAAGCATTGAGGAGCAGAATCCCGATGAGCGGACATCGGAACTTGATGGCATGCGACTCGCCCTATACATTGGCTCCGTTCTCGCTCGCGATAAGCGTGCGAACGGCCCAAGGAAAAGGGTGCGATCATTCCTTTCAAGGCCGGTGTCCAGCGTGCGTTCTGCTTGATATAAGCTGAACACTTGCACTGACAATGACAGCAAAACATGTTTGCGTTAACGTTGTCGCATTCTTCCTGCAATGCAATATCTATTTTGTTAGCTTTGTGACGTATAACACAAAATTAAAAGTTGTCTTATAATATCATCTTCGCGAAGAGAACTGCCACAACGTTCACATTCCCGTTTGCACGGACCACATAGCCTCGATGTGGACGTACTCGTCTGTACTGAAAAGACCTGCCGTGAATGCGAGGTACGGGCTAGTAACACGGAGAGTAGAAGTAAATGACATGAGAGTGAGTGCCTCAAATGCCAACTGCCTGTGTGGCTGGCCATCCAGAACGATCTCCGCAGCATACGGCTGTTATCTGCCATTCTTTTCATTATTCTGTGTGCAGAACAGTGAAAAGAGCGCATGCCGGCAGCGACTAGTTCTCGTCTGTTGGCGGCGGCGGTGGCGGTGGCGGCCATACAGCCTATGGCGTTCCTTTCCCCTCAGTAATATTATTTAAAAGAAAACCGGCTAATCGCTCAACAAAGTCCTTTCCTCACCTGTTCAGTCAGGCCAGGGCCCAGCCCGGCCGGGCGCGAGCCTCCATGCGCTGTTAGGCCTGTCGCAGGGATCGGGCGCTGTGGGCCGAGTGCGCCCGAAACCACGCCGCGGCGGGAGCCAAGTGTGCGGGCAACGCCGTGGCCTGGGCCACCGACTCAACCGACTGGCGACCGCTGGCCTCCTCTTGACATGGAGCGCGGTGCGCGGTGCTCTCGCTGCTGTCACAGCCAGCGGCTGGCACGCGAGCCGCGAAAGCAGCCGGAGCTGGCTGCCGGCAAGGCAGACCCCGCAGCACCGGGGACGGGCGGCAGCTCTTGTTCGGCCTAGCTGCTGCGACCGCTTGGGCCTCACGACCGCGCACCGAAGGGGACGCCGACGCACCGGCTCGGCCGCTTTGTGACTCTGCCGCCCGATGGCGCCACCGAAGTCCCTTCCCCCTCGTTCCACTGGCGCTCCTCTCCGATCCTCTCGACAACCGCCGCCACTGCTCTCCGCGCACGGCTCTGCGGCTGTGGGTATGAACATTCCGATGTGCAGGCCGAGAAGACGTTCGGGCGAAATGCCTCGACGAGCTGGTAGGAAATTCCTGCGTAACTGCAGGCAGCTACCAGAATTATACGGTGTTTGGAAGCTGAACTCACAGAAGGTAGTTACTCGCCTAATTAGAAAAAAAGAGATAAGTGTTCCCTATATAAAAAAGGAAGCATTTCTACTGGCACTTGTTAATAGTGGTAAGTGGTAACTCTGGTGGCACGCTGTGAAAGAATGAACAGATTTTATGGTTTAATTTTGGAATTTAAGTGCTCTACAATAAATCATGCGACGATATTTTCGACGAACAGTCACTCAACCCTCGGTTGTTTCTCATGCCTCCACTTCGTGGGGTGGCACATTACACATGGTGTTTTCGAAAAACAAGATTAGCACAGAAAGTAGAGAATAGGAAACGTCTGAGTATATTCGAAATTGCAACTTTGTTTGCGAGGTCTGTGATAGACGTTCGTGCAGCTAGTTTTGAATATATTCATTTCACAATCATTTAGATACATCAGTGTACGTTCCCTTTCGAAGCACTCCGTGTCAGACACAATACACAGGCTCCATCTCCTCTTTCTTACATCGCTGGAAGCATTCTTAACAGTCTTCTTCTGCTAGGCACTTAGGCAGCGATGTTTTCTTTTCAATCTTCGTCATATCCCCGAAATGCCGTCCAGGAGCACCAGTTTGCATATGGGAAAAATGAGAAAGTCGCAGGTGGCCAAATCAAGCAAATAAAGAAGCTTTTCGGAAGTAGAGAAGGAAGGAAAACAGGAGAGAGAGGAAAGGCAGAGTTGTTGACCAGTTTAGCATAACCGGTATGCTACCCTGCAGAGGGGAAAGGGATAGGGGAAATTGAAAGAAAAGTAAAGAAAGAGAGAAAGAGGGGGGAGCACACATACAACGTGACAGTCCAGCATTGTTGTGCGGCATACGGCACCACTATCCGTCTACAGCTACTCGTGCAAGTCTGTTGTCCTTATTAATTTTAACAGTGCCTTCGTTGCTTTACTTCACGACGACTTTTCGGGATGACATTCGAGGATATCGGCTAGCGACATCGGTCTGTGGCCAAGGCGAGCGACAGAGATTGCGAGTGATCGTCTCTGCAAAGCGTAGCGAAGAAAGTCGAAGAAGATATGCCGCAAAGTCTCGTCGATGCCACAGACGTCGCATAGAGCATTGTCGGCCATCCATATACGAAACGAAAACGACTTTGTGAAAGCCACTCTTGGCCATAAACGGCATAGCTGAGTGCCCTCTCTTCGGCGGAGTCCAGTTGATATTTGAAACCCTAGCAACGCGTTCAGGTGGTGTGGCCGATAGTTTTGGCTACTCGCTGTATTCAGTGTAGAGTGTGTAATGTCCTGTGCGATCATTCGATGCTTGGTAGCAGCAGACATTGAAAGGGGTATTGCCTCTTCCTTGTCGCCTTGCAAAGCCAACGGAGCAGCATTATCGGCATGTTCGTTGCCTATCGTGGAGTAGAGAAGGTGTTGCAAAAAATCTCGCGCTATAAATGCAGTATGATCAGGGGCAGTATGTTGATGAAGATTAAAATGCCCCCTTTCCGAAAACTTTGGTTGCACACGACGCTCACGATCTTTCAGATGCTCCAAGACCTCCCCGTAAGCAAACTGCCTTGAGAACTTCATCTTCGGGTGCGAATTCGTGGCGCACAATTCCACAGCAGTCGGAAAACACGATCAACATGACCGACCTTTTTATTTATTCTACCGTGCTTCTAGCCCCCTTGGCCCACAATTTTTTTAATCCTTGCTCAGCTTGATGTCGTGCATTGCATGTTTAGCAGCCGGTGATGACTAGCAAAAGGTAATTACTGTCGTCTGAAGTTTTCTATTCTATGCAGCATTCTTTCGGACATAACTTTTGCTAAGGAGTGAGCTCCATTGGCGCCCCATTGGCACAATCTTCAATAAAATTCTTTGGGGACGCACATGGTACTTTCCCAAGACAAATGCTTCTGATTACAGTTCAGCCCTCATTCAGCGGTCACATCAGACAAAAAAAAAACGCATACAACTGATGTTCTCATTCATTCATTCATTCATTCATTCATTCATTCATTCATTCATTCATTCATTCATTCATTCATTCAGCTGTGTGTGTCGTGTTTTTCTTTTCTTTTATGTGTCGCACTAATTCATGTTGCAGTGATGGAACACCAACTCGCCCAAACAGCAACCCTTTTAAACTACATTTTTGAACGTTTCATCAATTAATTAATTAATTATTAATTATTAATAATTAATTATATATTTTGCTTGTTAACTTGTAAGATACTGCAGGCCTTACTGCAGGGCCTAGAAATAGTGGCAGTAGGATGCGCAATGAGCGTTTGCGATCAGCAGAGCGTCGCTCACAGCAACATGAGATCTCTTCTCCAATCCACACTGACTCTGACCAGGAAGCTATCTTAGAATGTTTGATTATTCACTACCCTTTTCACGAGCATGATCCGGAACTTCTGGTTCATTGTTATAGCCGGCTGGGCATATTGGCGCTATAGGTGGCTGACCTGCTATAACCGCAGACCTCTGCGCCTACGCGTAAGGTGATGTCCTGGACACAAATATATGAGCCCTGTATCCAGGGCTCCCTCCGTGGCCCACCTAAACAGACCCAAGCTATCGCTCCCAGCCAGTGAGCCTTCCTTGCCTGCTGTACCTGATGTACCTGCTGCCTGATGAGCTGGATACGAACGGGCTCCGACGCCTCATCGACTCCACCCTTGGTCCACTCCACCATCTTTTTCTCCTTTTGTCCTTCTTTCGTCCCCTTGTCCCGTTTTGTGCCAGATGAATTATAATTCCCTCCGCGACAGCAAGGCTTAGACCAGTTTGCGGGTATAATTTCCAAAGGATGTCTTTCGCTTCGAAATTGGTTGAATGCTGGAAGTTGGACTTCTTCTCAAGATTACCATTTGTGCAAAGAAGCACGCTCTACAGGCACTGCGTAAGGACGAGTACTGTTAAAGGGACACTAAAGGCAAATATTAAGTCGACGTTGATTGTTGAAATAGCGGTCCAGAAACCTCGTAGTGCTACTTTTATGCCAAGGAAGTGCTTATTTTGAAGTAAAATCACGTTTTAGTGGTCCGCATCGCGTTAGAGCACTTCAAATCACCCGCCTGAAATCCGACTTTCATACGTCACTGCTGCCGTGCCCAACGTTGCCCGCCTTTACTGCGTGGCCGCCGACACTAGTAGCAGCAGAGCGAAAGTAGCGGGACCCACAGCAGCAACAACGGCCATCAAAGCCATCGAAGCCATCGAAGCTTGCCGTAATCGCCGCAATGGATGTGGACGGAGAACTTGACAACGAGACATTGGCTCGCGACGCTGGGCTCCAATTCAGCGACTTGAGCCCCGATGAACGTGGTTTGCTGCTGAGGGCTCGTAGTGCCGGTGTCGTTGCATGCGGCATTTTGTCGAAATTTCTGTCAGAGCGACTTTCACGAGCGCGCAAAACACACGCGGCAGTACGCGATCCCGAAACTACCACTGAGACGCGGAGTTCTGCGAAAACGGAACCTTTGAACCACGCGCGCCCTTCCCCATGGCAACGCCACAGCGGTTCTTTTTTACACGAATCAAACGGAAACGAACAAACAGCATTTTATTACGTCTCTTGATGCACAGAAGGTTCTTTTTTATTGCTGCTAGATTGATTACTAGTGATTTATTGTAGGCAGACTCTCATACGTCATCGGGATCACTTCGAAAATGTCCCACTCGTGGCGCTCATCGTGTGATACATTTAGCTTAATTTCTCGGTAAGTAGGGCACTGTTGTTGATAATATTGCCGTTATAGAAGTTGTCATACATTGAGCTTTCACTCTGACATAAATTGTTATTTCCCTTTAGTGTCCCTTTAAGGTTTGGTAGATGATTCAATTATGACAGAAGCGGTTCGAGAGTAATGCTGTTAATGCTCGAGTAATGCTATTACGTGTAGCTCATCTTTCATTTTTACTCCAGGCTGATTCTTTCTGCATTTGCGTGATCAACTTGGGTAGCTTATCTCCTATTTTATCGCTGGTTGCAGCCTAGATTGCACGAACTTAGCATGGAAGTAATACAGTGAGCCCGAACAAAAGGTGACCGTTGTATTGCGAGGAGCCCGATTTCTTCACAATAATAAAAAAAAACAATACCGAGATAATCATAAACACATAAAAACAAAAAAATAACGTAGCATAACCTTGGGTACCGTATGAAAGCGAGAAAAACAGGAATAATTAATCTGGGCACGCCATCTGAACACTTAAGAGCCGAAATCTCACTGCCGTAACGTAGAACAGACTCTGAAATAAAATGTCCAGTGTCACCATTGAGCTATGCAGGGGTTAAAATAAGTGCGCTTGAAAGAAATGAACGTGAAATTGTCGTGTTTGCTTGAACGAGAGAGATAGGGAAATAGATGTTCAGCAGATATGAGTCCGACCCTAAAGTGGGTGAAAAGGGGAGTGTTAGATTTCGTGGTTAAAGTATGTTCTAAGGATCGCTTTTATCGCTAATAGTTATGGAACAAAGTCACAAGGACACCACCCGTCGTGTCAATATGCGTACGGCTCTTGCACACAATACTATGCAAAGCTAATGTGACGCTAAATGAATTGTTGATAGCAACACTAATAATAAGTGCTAGAAGACTCTGTCAAAAACTTCAAAAGATCTGCGGAACGTGCATATCACCCTTTTCTTCTCTCGAACCGAGACGACGAGGAAGGTTCTCCCAGTGATTCTGTTTTTTTTAAAAGCGTGCTATCGTCGGATAACACAATAAAATGTTATCAGTGAAATTACAGGCGATGTTCGACATAAAAAATAATATGCGAATTGGTTGAATTTCACATCCTTGAGCTGTAAGAGTCATATTTTTTCATATTATCGCGCCAATTTTTATAGTGCAAATACATAAGCAGTGCCTGTGTCTCGTGCTCCGTCTGTCCGTCTTCGTAAAGTGTGCGCTGCTTCTTTTTTTTTTTTTTTTTGCTGACTTATGACAGATACACAGTCTAAAGCTAAAGCGATCGGCAAGCTAGCATGCACTCATGCGAAGGAGGATAAGTTCAGCGCTAATTGACGGTACATGGCAACAATGAAAAATGTTTAATAATCCTGCCACTCATGAATCATAACCAATTTGATGTATTATGTTTTTTTTTTAACAGAAGGACTGCGGGGAAGGAGGGGTCGGGCTTTTAAGAAAGTTGATATGTAGGGCGGGGATGAAAATACTTGATGCCATAAACTATGAAAGCTTCATTAGTTTGCTTTTAATTCCAGCTTTATTTTCGCTCAATAATTCTCTGACTTCTCTTCCGAGATGTCTCCTGAAGTGACTGTCATGGAAGCCATTCTCGATAAAGGGTACTGATGTCGCAATCCTGTAAAATTTCTTTTTAACTGCGATGTTCCAGCGAAGCCGTGAGGAAGATATCTCAATCTAAACGAAGTTCTATTTGCGTTTGGTTTTTGTCTCGAAAATATGACCTGTGAGGTGTGTACCACTTGATAATGGCACACACCTCACAGGTCCTATTTTCAGGAGTACTATAGCCTATCCAATAGGCCTCATAATGCTCTTGCGTGTTTGTACGTGATGTAAAGGTATTTGAAAGGCCTCGTAATTAAAAGGGCTCAATTTAAACAGGCGGTAAAAAAAAGAAGATGACCTTATTTTTAGGTCAGGCGGTCCCATTCCGCCAATTTCCCACAGGGTGGGTGCCCTCCCAAGCGACTACGCACTTCGTTCTGCCGAGCACGTGGCCGGAAGTGCGCTTTACCGGTAGGTACCCGGCGGCAGCAGTTCTCTGCCTCCCACAGCAGCGGAGGATGCTCCACTACTTCACCAAGGCTGTGGTGGGTTAAGCTGCACCCAGGTGCCTTTACGAAACCTTATGGGGTCACGTTTCGAGATGAGTACCCGTGAACAACTGAGCACCAGGTCGGTGTACTCCTCTACCCCTTTGGAAAAACCAATGGGTTTCCGATAGGCACTGGAAATCGAACCTGGAACCTAACGTATTGGAGGCGGTGCGGTGTTGACGTGTTTTCAGTGAAGGACGACTCGTTTCATTCATGGTGCTTGTCTAAGTAAAGAAAAGGGGTGTTTTTCAGCAGATGTTATACGTATACCTATGATTAGCTCTACTAAATTGAGATCCATTGAAACGTGCTGTCATTTCCTTGCACGAAGGGGAGATGGAGCAGCTTTCTAATTTCAAACACTAGCTATTCGTGAGGTCCCCAGCGCCAGAAAAATATCAAGCACCGAAGCGCTGCCTTCGTGTAGAGGGAAGCGAACATGCCGATGCAACTGCTCGATCTGCACACGAAGACAGCGTATAAGATTCCATCCCATTCTCAAGAACAACTGCTGCAATGAAAATTTGAGAGCTTACAAATGAAGACATAAAATTCTTGTGGAACACACCAAGTTTACAGCGCACGCGACTGCACCGAGTGGACCCGTCTCGTAGACTTCGTCCCCCATCCGGACTCTCCCGACTCGAGACAGCGGTGCTTTGCCGACTGTGGCTTGGTGTCGATTGCACCAAACCTCTTGCTTTAAGAATTGGCATGGAAGGCAGTGCGGTTTGAAACCACTGCGGCGGCAAATAAACTATAGAACACGTTATTTGTCGCTGTCCTCACTACAGCGCCCGCAAACTGCCGTTAGCGGCTGTGTTGGCCCGCGTTTACGACAGGCCCCTGCCGGAACAGTCAGTACTAGAATGTCGACCGAACTGTCGTCACACCGGAAATCAATTACGACCATATTGAACTTTTTGCGTGGCAGTGGCCTATTGGACAGGCTATAGCACTCCCGCTCAGCACCTTTTTCTCCGCTCTTTTTCATTTCTTTCTTACCCCTTTCCAACTTCTCCTAGTGTAGGGTAGTAGGGTAGGGAACCAGATGTTATAAATCAGGCTGACCTCCCTGTCTTTCCTCTTATATATATATATATATATATATATATATATATATATATATATATATATATATATATATATATATATATATATATATATATATATATATATATATATATATATATATATATATATATAATATAATATGTTCACCGTTTCTCAGGCGCGGCGCCGCGCGACCTCATCTTTGCCAACTCCAGGCTAGATCCTATCGAAGAACCATTGGCTCTACATTTCACGCACCCCAAAGCAGTAATAATGAAGGCAAAACGGAATCCACAAGTGAACACGACATACGAGTCATGACCAATAAAACACATTGTATATAACTGTACACACGCGTTGTCACTCATTTACATGCGTGAGTGAGCAATGTCACGGGAGATCCACGGTTACCGAACGATCCCTAGTGCTTCGCCCACCCATCATCATTCACTTCGTGGATATGCGTAGATTTTTTGGCAGCGGTACATAAAAGGCGCAGCCAGCTGAAGCACTCGAGCATTTTCAAGAACAGTACAGGAATTGTAGTGTCTCTTGTTTGAAGAACGCTCACGGGACATCAACTGTTATAACTGTTACTCTGAAGCCAGTAACACAGCACAATCTTGTTGATACGATTCTGCACAATACGCTTTGCGGGATAATGCGTTTTTCACGTAAGAGGGGAGTAATGTATTTTTCATGCGGTTGATTCGATCACGTTTTCTCTTCAAATTGAAGAATAAGACGGCAAAAGTGGGCTTATGCTGGCGCTTCTAAAACTCGTAGCTTTATACTCCAGCGTACCAGCTTAAATAACATTCGAACGACCCGCGAACAACGTGTTACGCAACTTCAGTCGTGCTCCGCATAATGTCTTATGCGGATCAGTATCACTCGACGTCACCCGAACTTTTGCTATTGCGCTTTGTCACCGAGTACGCCTACTACCGTACATTTAGGAGTTTGATTCCTATAATACAGTTTCTCGTTGATACATTTTATTTTACGGTTGAAGGTACGATGCGTACAGCACCCGGCTCCTTGCTCACACTGGTGATCATAGTAAATCTGTTAGTTCTGTATTTTTACTTCTCAATTTAGGGACGAGTGTTGAAATCGAGATCAAGACTAACCTGTCTGAAAAGTTATACGGCAGTGGAGCTTTTTGCGCTTTCGACATTCATTCATTCATTCACAAAACTTTATTAGGAGTCCTGAAGCCCGGTCTTTTCAGACCGAGGCGGGCCGCGTCCACGTCGGCACCGTTAGGCCGAGCCTTATGGCGCTATCGTGAATCCTCTGGACAGCCCGTAGTTTACCTTGATACGAACAGCTGGAGATCATCTTCTGCCAGTGAAGCCATTTTTCTTCGGGATTGGCGAGAGTCGCGGGACAGCCCGCCAGCATGTGTCTGATTTCAATGATGCCATCGCATGCGTCACATTCTTTTCTAATTTCACTTTCGGGGTGAACTTGTTTTACAAAATACGGAGTGAGGTACGGAGTGGGGTCGGCAGCACTCGAGTTTATTCCTCAGGAGCACTTTATAGCTTGAGCAATTTGTTTTTAACACGAAGGTGTTTTATGCCGGGGTTCACCACGGCTCCACTAACGTATTTCCGTCATGGATATGACGTCGTAAAATATACACTTAAAAAGAGCAAAGAAAAACAAATAGAAGGAAGAAGTCTGTCTCCGGCAGTCGAACCATCTACCCCGCGCTCCGCGAACCGACACGGCCAGAGACGGCACGTTCCTCAGAATGCCAACGGTGAGCTATTTATATACAACATTTACTACTGTCGGTACTCAGAGATATGTGGCACTTCAGCGTGTTTTCGTTATCATTAGTGAGATGGCGCGAAGGGCTGGAAGGGCGCGCTATAAAGATGGTCGCCCCGCGCTTTGCGATGCACGCGCGCCTCCATAGGGCGTGGTCACTCGTGCGCGCGCGTTTATTTCGTGATGGGAGGTGTTTTGTACGTCTTGTGCTCTCCCTGCAATTTTGCGTTGAAGTTACAGAGAGCACTTCGTTCACTGCAGCAGCCGCTTTTGCGAAAGGAGCGCGCTGCTCACACACAAATAAGTTACAACTATGACAGTTCGCGCTCATCCTGTGCATACTTGTGCTTTCGTACTTGTAAACTCGACTTACTGCGCAACCAGCAGGAAAGAAGAAGGGTGACAGGAAAGAGCGCAGACTACCAACTGTTTATTCTCCTTTGCGTTTGGGCAGCGCGCTTTAACTGTCGAGCTGTGACAGTTAGCTCGCGCTCATCGTGTGTATGTTCTTTGCTTGCGTCCTTTCTGCTCGAGCAGCGCGTTGCGAGTTTCGGGCTGCTTGCAGCTCTTCGCGTGGTATTAAAATTTGTTGCTATATAGCATTCATTCCATCGCCCTTTTGCCGCAACAATGCACAACAAACGCCCAACTACGTCGGTGAAGACAAGTCTCACTTTTGTGTTATACCGATTCCTATGACAGAGGGATCAGCCATGTTTTTTTTTTTTTAAATTGGAACGCGGTCCTCTGATATTTTACCAGTGCAGTGCGCCGCGGATATCACTAACTACTTGCATCAGAGGTAGAACATTCATCCATTAGAGCAACATAACAGAGTCCCTATTACGTTACTGGAGGTAGACCTGTGCGCCACCGCGCCGCGCCGCCGCCTGTTTTCTCTCACGCCGCTCGCGCCGCCGCCGCCGCCGCGCAATAATTGCGGCGCGCCGCCGTTAGTCTTTTAAACTGAACGGGCAATCGGGACATGAAACACATCACTTTAACGGGGGAGTTCTTCACGATGTGTCTATGTAATAGACTATCCATTTCAGCCGACGCTGATTGGCCGGAGCTCGGCCAGCAGCGCGCCCTCTGTTTCCGTTTTTCTTCTGCAACGTCAATTTGACGTCACAAAGCTTTCACAACTCTCGACACAAATGAGAGGGACGGAATGCGCTTCAACCATGGAGAGAAAAAAAACGGATAGCTGAGCTACTTGTTAAAGGCCAACTCCGGCGATTTTTCGAGGTCACTGGATCTCAATAAAATTCGCTGGGTACATTTATTTTCACGTTCCCGTTATTTATGCCAAATTACAAGCAGCAGAGATACGCAGGTTCATTACAAATGAATTTTATTGACTGCCCCGACTCTCCCCACCTCGCTTCCCAGAATTATTGGCAACATTGAGTGCGTGACGTCATTTTTGGCAAAGCGGAAGTGACGGAACTGAGGGGCCACGAGAGCGTCTGCTATTCGTAAGGCAACAATCGTGTGTTTGGCCAGCGCTTCGTTGGCTGGCATGCGAATTTCAGTCCCTTGTGGTAGTGCGTGCGATGGGTCGCACATGGTGTTGCGTTGTGGGCTGCACACGATTCCCCGTTGGCCGTCACGAAACACTCGCACCTCGCGATTACCCCGCGTCCTTATATTAGAGTGTTTTAGCTAGCAATGCCGGTTTACCGCACGGAAAGTGCGGTAAGTACCGTACCGGCTAAAGCATGCACATGCGCGAACATTACCGTACGGAAACACTTTCCGTAACATATACACGGTCGTGCGAAACAACGTAACCTGATCTTAGTAACGTTGGTGCGAAAGGTGGCTCGTACTTGGCTTATATTAAATTCCTTCGGCCCTACCAACGCTATGTCCAACGCCGCTTTTTCAACCCTATGCACTGTTCTCATAGCAATATTAAGAAGCTTTAGTTAGTCCGCAAACTTCTCAGCGATAGCATTTTACCCGATCGCGGCCCCACGAAGTTGAGCCGCCTGGACAGGTGGCGCCATCTGGCGGTGGAATGCGCAACCAGGCGAGCGAAGAACTAAACAGGTGTGTTCCACTTCATCGAAGAGGAATGAAGAGGAATGGCGATTTTAGTTGGCCTCCAAATGCGTCGGAATCGCAGCTGTCATTTTCCGACAGCTCCGATGAGCTTGTGCACGTGGCACGGTCAGTCACACACAAGATATATTTCCGACGGAGTCACCTTTCTCCTGAGTGTCCGCTCTTCACCGCTTTCGCAGCTTTCATACTACGCGCTGACGGGACTGGCATGCCTTGCATGATTTCGGGTTTTCGCCGACTTATACGTCACTCAAAGACAGTATGCTCGGTTGGGTTTCGGTTTCGGTGTTGTGCGTTTTTGCATATTTAAAATCATTCAAAATTTTCCGAGTATCTCTGCTATCGGGCCCGTGACAGGATCGTCTCAGGAACATAAAATCACCATGACTTTGACATGGCCAAAAAAATCGCCGGAGTTGGCCTTTAAGTAATGTTCAAAAGACAGGACGTGCAAACGCTGACACAAGAGAGAAGTCAAGAGAGTGAACAGTTATTTCTCACGTAGACCGCCACGCGCTCCTGACTGGTAGGTATCGCGTGTTGCCTGGAAATGCACAGATAAGTATTTGTGTCTACCTTCATTTCCGCCGCTCTATGCTTTTTTAATTGTTAGCGGCGCTTGTGGTGTCTTCACTACTCTCTTGTGTCCATGTTTTCACGCCCTATTTTTTTTTAATGGCCCCAATATATCCTGTCAAAATAAGAAAAATGCGGGCAGTTTGCACTAAGTCGCGTAAAGCTTGACAACAGCGAAGCACGGGCCCGTCGCCGCTCGTATTCCCCGTCGACCGATACGTCTAGCTTCGAGATGCGCGGCTTCCTCCTCGCCTGTTTGCGCCTGTTTGTGTTCCCCTTCTGTGTCCCGTTAGTTTGCGCTGCCAATATTTCAGTATGAACCCATACCAACTTACCCGCCTTTCAATACTTCTGCAATTCCTCCTCGAGAGTACGCACTTTCTTCGGACGCTCCATGACTCTCTGGACACGATCGGGCGCAGCCAGGCTACATTATAGATCGGAGGTTGCGCGCGATGTCTCCGACTGTAGGCTGGGCTTAGCTACTGTGTGTGCGCGGCTTGGCCAGGTGGTGCGGTATCTGGTCGCTAGACGACGCGATGCTTGCTTCCTGTTTCTTTCTTTTTTTCTCTCTCTACTTCTTTCTCTCTCTTTCGTTGATGTACTCTCTGTGTACCTTTCTCGTTCTGTATTTCTTTCAATTTCTCTCTTTCTCATTCTTTCTGTGCTACGATTTACTCTCTCTTGCCTCCCGTTTTAGATGCGAAGTATCTTATGGCGGAGTTCAATCCGGTGGTGGTGGTGGTGGTGGTGTGCGGCGTGACCGCCCTTACTGCGCATGCGCATACCGTCTCCCCTTTCCCCCTCTCCACCGTCCCTCTCCCATCCCCCTCTCTCCATTCCCTCTCCCATTTCCTCCTCTCCACTTCCCCTCTCCCCTCCCCCTTTCCACTCTTCCTCTGAAACGCGGGCTAGACATGCCGAAATTCTCTCCTGCGCAACGCCGCGATGAGCACCAGCGCATGCGCGTCCCCTCCTCTCTCTCCTCTCCTACGCTGCCCCCCTCTCGCACGCCTGCCGACTGCGTTCCCCGCTCGCCCTGTGAGAATTAACGGCCAGGCTAAGGGAAGACAAGACGCGCGTAGCGTTCCTCTTCGCGTTCCACGACGCGAGGTCAGTAGCATGCACAAAGAACGCCAACGGAACGCGATCGTGCATGTGCTCCGGCTTCGCATCGCCTCATGGTCCCCTTTAGCTGGAAATGGTGTAATTTTTCCTCCTCTTTTCCCTCCTGCTCACCATCACATCTCTCTTCCTCATTCTCACTTCCCGTGCCCACCCTCTTGCTACGCTATGCTGTACTATAGAAGGCTATGCTATGCTCTGCTCTGCTAGCGCGCCTGATTAGCCTAGTGGTGGTCGCTCGTCTTCAGATCGAGGGTATGCGGGTTCGAATATGGCCTCATGAAGAATTTTTCCCTTTCTCTGTCTTTATACATTTCTTTACGCCTCCTTGTTTGTTCCCCTCTTTCTTTGTTTCTCTCTCTCTCTCTCGGTACTCGTTCTCTCACACATCAGGGCCCCGCCGTTGTGGGATTTGCCCAAGTTCTGTGGCACATACCCGTTCATGATGATGATAGTTTGCAGGCACGGTCAGACACTTTACGCCGAGCTAGGACAGTTTCGCAGTTAGAAATCGAGCGCACTATGCTCTCATGGCGTTTTTCGTTTTCTTGTGACGCACTTAGTGATGTCAGAACAGTCATTTACGTGACATCATTGGGGTACATACTCTCGATTGGTTCATATACAAGAAATGTCACTTGTGAATTGTCTCCCATCCTGCTTTGCCATGCAGCCACCCACCCGTTCTTCCTTGTCTCTCGTCACTATCCTGCGCAATCAAGTGATTTCGCTTCATTTCGTGCGTTTCTGACTGCGCAAGCGGAGATAACAGGGTGTAGCCGACAAGCGCAAAATCCTGATCGGCTCAGTGCTTAGTACTGACACTGTACGCGTGCTTTATAAAGAAACAAGTGGCGATGAGATATCTCCTCTAAGAAGGGTAGTGAGGGCGAGAACGAAACCAATGGAAAAGGCGCGGATTATTTGATTCTTTCAATGGACAAACTCTTTACCGCGGAGGCAATGCAGCTCTCTAGAAAAAAAAGGCGAACTCTCATCCACGGTTTTTCTGCATATTTTATTGCGAGAGCAATTACATGGACACTCTGAACAGGTCTTCACCGTCGCCATCATGTTCCGTATAAAGTACAAATCGATAACGTCGCTCCGCGCATCGTATGTTCAAACAGCAACTAAAAGCTGGCGAGAGCTGGCGCCTAACACGGCTGAAACAGAAATGAAACAAGCTGATCTCCTTCGCAAGAAGGGCGCATGCGATAACATCAAACCGCGTGCGAGGCCTGCGGCCGATTGCTTCTCAACATGAAAGGAAACGGACCGCCCGTCTTTCGCTGGCCCAAAAAGCATGAAGGGACGCCGGGGGAGGGGGAGCAGCAGGGTTGGAACAGCAAGTGTGAACATTTCCTAATAGGGCGCGGTCGGGAGCGCTATCTTGGCAGACATCAGCAAACGCCTCGTATACCCTTCTAATAATATCTGGGGTTTAATGTCCCAAAACCACGATATGATTATGAAAGACGCCGTAGTGGAGGGCTCCGGAAATTTCGACCACCTGGGGTTCTTTAACGTGCACCTAAGTCTAAGTACACGAGCCTCAAACATTTTCGCCTCCATCGAAAATGCAGCCGCCGCGGCGCCGGGATTCGATCCCGCGACCTTCGGGTCAGCAGTCGAGCGCCATAACCACTAGACCACCGTGGTGGGGCTCGTATACTCTTCTACGCGCTGTGATCTCACCACTTCGTGCTGTGACCACTGATACGACCGACTGCACGAAAATCGCTTCTCTCCCGGGAGCGGCCGTATTCCAATACGTCAGCGTTTTAGGGGTTACGCGAGATCGGATAAAAAATGTTAGCTGCTAGCCATAGTTGGTATAACATTACGACATGTTTCTATCACATTCACAGCTTCGCTTTTTCGTTGAAACAGATTTTTTTGAAAATTCGAGGGCCAAACTTCTCTCCCCACCAACTCTCGAATCTACCCCTCCTCCCCCCGCCCCCCGCGCCGCCCCGCCGCCGATCCGATGAACCCTGCGCCGTTCACGCGCCGCCGCCGGAGGTGGAAACACCGGCGCGCCGCCGCCGGTGATTTTGGGACCGGCGCACAGGTCTAATTGGAGGCTGCCGGTGTCAGTGGGAAACAATCGAATTGATGATTTCAACAACCATATGGTTGTTGAAACGTTCCGTATGGCCCTAATGAAACGTTCCGTATGGCTATTCCAATAATTCCGTATGTTTCCGTAAGAATCTTACGAAAACATATGGAAAATATACGGAAAACATGCGGATTCCGTATGGAATTTACGGAATTATTGGAATGGCATACGGAACGTTTCAAGAGGGATATATGCATGGCAACGGCAGATATGTCTTAATCCCGCTCAAGACAACACATCTAGCAGCTACACTTCTCTCCACGGCACTCAAGTTTGTGCATTGGGCCGTGGAGCTGAACAAGTTTGGGGAACAGTCACCATGATACCCTTGCTCCCGAATGGAATACAACCGCGTGGCTACCGAGGTGGTAATACACTCTGATGGATGGTAGTTACTTGGTTTACCAAGTTACACATTTATATATATATATATATTCCAAACGAACTCCTTACGTAATCGATTGCAGATGGTGAATCGAGTCCGACCTTTGACGTACTTCTCCTTTCGAACTAACAGTTATGCCACCTGGCGTTAATAATCCCATTTTACGCGCTCTTATTTCCAACTTTTTTTTTTCTTGAGAAATCATGAAGTGCTTTATGGGCACGCGACCTACAGGCATATGTCGGCAAACACACTCATGAGTCGACTCACTTAAGTTCACTCCGACTCAGACCGATCCGTGAGCCTCAGCCTGAGTGAGTCGGGCTACGAACAAAATTCTGTGGGACTGTGAGGTCGAGTAAGGCCGGCTGTCCATCATTTCGGTGAATCTGTGTGCAAGTGAGTTCGGCTGACTGTAATCCTGGTCCAAGTGGGCCGGGTTGTACAGGGTTTTGGTGTGTGTGTGTCCGAGTGAACCCAACTGAATAGAATTCTGGCGAGCGTGAGTACGAGTGAGTCCTTTGAAGATATAAATTTTGTGGGTGAGGCTGAGTAAGTTCTGTTTTTTTGCCGACCATCAGCGATAGTGTAGCCGAAACTAATCAGTCGCAAACTGTTCATGAGCACTTTTTTGGCACTCATGTGTCCGCGTTATACCGCACCACCAACGTTCAGTAATATTCTACAGGGTGTTTCAGCTAAAAAGCACCAAGTATTAAAAAATTAAGCATAGGCGCACGTGTCTCCAGTTCGCGCAGTATTGTTCTCAGCCATATAGAGCACGTCAGAATATTTTTTTTCCAATCGGCCAAGCTCGGCAATTAACAAAGATTGCTTAACGAACTTTTTAAATAGTAACTCTAGAGAAAAGTTTTCAATACAAAAGTTGTAGCGCTTGTTCAGGAACACAGAATTTTTCAGTCTTTGTTTAGATAACTCCCTTGTTTATTTTTTTAGGCCATTTTTAAAGCGCGCGAATTTAAAAAAAAATCCACGTGACTGCCGCCAAACGCCCAGCGCTTTTAGTGCCCTCAAATATAAGTTAAACGAATTATCAAAGGCTGCTCAGTTTAGTAGAACTTTGGTGTGACTCAGAATAAGAGAGTCCGAAGCAACAAAAAAAAAATATATTTTGTGAGTGAGTCTGAATGAGTTCCATCTATTTTGACCAACTATGCCTACAGGCAGTTGAAGCACTGATTCTTGCAAGTTTTCTAACTTAGTCTAGCCTCGACAGTCGCGCCAACATACAGCTACATGTTAAACGCATCATTGAACATTTAAGCGCAAACACAAGAACAAGTAACGGAGCTACACCAGTGCTCGTATAAAGCAACAGCGCAGTGGCCTAGCTTAGGTTTCAAAAAAGTCATTTGCTATCCGCGTCAGAATGAATGGCATTGCGGCTAGTGACGACTGCGGAAGTGAGGGAACTAACGAACATCTTTTTTGCCATTGCCCTCGCTACAACAACGCAGCGTATCGCTCAGGACCGCGTTGGCCCGTCTATGGGCCTCTTTCGGAGCCGACTATCCTGGAATGCCGTCGTCGCAACAGATGCCCTTCGAGGCGCTGCTAAAGTCTACGTGTTAAGTGGTTCTATTAAAGTGATTTTGGTACTATCAATTCATTTTCCTTTAGCACGGGCGTTTTGCTTATTTTGCGTTTTTTTTTCTTTCCTTGCCTTTTCATCAGTACACATGGTAGCAAACCGGAAGCTCTCCTTCTGGTTAACCTCCCTTCCATTTCCATCTCCTTTCACAGAGCGGATAACCCTGCCGGCGCTGGCGAGGTGCATGAACTGAATATCCAGTATTCGCGAAGACGACAGTCCTGCAATGGCATGTGGTTGCAAGACGGCAAGAGGGATAAAACCGCAGGCTAGACGTGGCGTACAACGCAAAATGAGTACCAGTTACTTAGATGAGCACTGAAAAATATCGGAGGCCTAACATTCAAACGTGCGTCTCTTCATGCTTTCTTAGAGAAAAAAATTTGCAGTGGCTTAGCTCGGCTATGCCAGGATATACGTAGCGTTAGCAAAGGTTCAGCTGATTATTCTTAGCTTTTCAGATTGTCTAGGATTATTAGCATTCTTCTGTTCATTCTTCGTACGCTGAACCGCTAATTGCCAGGCAACTACTTCGGGATCCGATGGGATAAGTTTCTGGGCTCTTCTGCGCCGTTGAGCAGCATTTGCGCTCTCCTTCTCCATGGCGTTACCCACCTGCAAACGCCAGTCAGAGGCGCTATCAAGCGGCTCCGGCACAGTGTCAGACGGCGACAGCACAGCGAAGACGAATGGCTGCGCGCGCGCCGGCGCCAGTGTGTCTGCCATGGCTACGACGTCACTCCTCTCGAATGCGCAGACCCGCAGCAGCGAGTCGCGCGCAGCGGTGGCGGAGAGCGCGTGAGATGCCGGCTCCGGTGAGCCAGCTGTGTGACATCACTGATCCTCGCGCATGCGCAGCACGGCTCATGAGGATCCACGCGAAATCGGCTCCGGCTAGGTAAGTGTAGCTAATGCTACAAAAGTAATCTTTTTGGAAGCTTCCTACTAAAACGTCCCGTAAGTCATTCAAATACTTCCATACCTCTCCACAAGATTGTTACGTATGAAAAATATATGGGAAATTTATGGACCCCATATGGATTCCGTAACGTAATATGAGGAATTATCGAAATGACATATGAACCGTTTCAGTAGGGTTTACAAAAAAAACAAAAACATTAAGGAACTACTTCTTCAACATTAGCCCGTATAAATGACCCCCTTCACTGTAGTTCAATATCTAGAAATTTTAGTAAGGCCTTAATTGATTTCCGGACTAAGATTCTTTTGCGTGGCAGTGGCCTATTTGAATAGGCTATAGTACTCCCGCTCTACGCCTTCCTTTTGTTTATTTTTTTAACGCGTGCCTGCTCTTTCTCCACTTTCCTTTCCATATTTCCCTTTCCCCTTAGTGTAGGGTAGCAAACCGGATGCTAGAATTCTCGTTGACCTACCTCCCTTACAAAAATGGCTAGTAACATTGAGTAGACCACCTAGTAACCATCTATTGACATTGGTGACCGTCTAGTAACATTTGCGATCTAGTAACATTTGTCAATAGACCGTCTAAAGACCTCCTTCTTACTTTTGTATAAAGACTATTTTATGTAGACCGTCTAAAGACCTGCTTCTTACTTTTGTATAAAGACTATTTTATGTAGACCGTCTAAAGACCTGCTTCTTACTTTTGTATAAAGACTATTTTATGTAGACCGTCTAAAGACCTCCTTCTTACTTTTGTATAAAGACTATTTTATGTAGACCGTCTGAAGGCCTGCTTCTTACTTTTGTATAAAGACTATTTTATGTAGACCATCTAAAGACCTCCTTCTTACTTTTGTATAAAGACTATTTTATGTAGACCGTCTAAAGACCTCCTTCTTACTTTTGTATAAAGACTATTTTATGTAGACCGTCTGAAGGCCTCCTTCTTACTGACCTCAAAATTCGCTAATTAAAAAAAGTCGTTGAATGTTAGGCGGATTTTTAATAAAAGATAGGTGTGCCTCAGTGGTATCTATAAGCCCACCGCAAATTTACACGTACGCCATGAACGTTTGTTGCTTAATTACACGGAAAAGAAGTGTCCCATCTGAGCTACATTGGAGGTCAAGATGTGGTGCCTATATATACTCGGTGACCAAAGTTTGGTTGTGAAGAGCGGGTGGCGAGCGGCTGTCAGTGTGAGTGTTGTATTTGCGAATGCTGTGTGCATGTTTGTGTACGTGTGATCGAGTTTGCGTGTTTCGATGCTAATTTAATTAAAGATTCTCCGGCGCATGGTGCGACAGCGGAAAGCTCCCCTATGGATGTAAACAAATACTGCCTTCAGTCCATCCAAAACCTCCGTCCTTAAAGGGGGTAAATTTTTTACTCCCCTGGACGGAGTATATAAAACCCCCATAGGGGCGTGCGCTAGAGGACGAGTCCATTTACTCCCATCTCGGCTTTTTTTTGCTCACAGTGATAGGGTGTCTGTTGAACATTGTTGATAGGGCGTTACTACGAGGTCACCAAACAACCTATGAACATGAGTCTGTTCAAAGTTGGTGGCCAATTGCAGCCAGAGCGTTGATTGATTGTTGGTACAGACGTCTAAAGACAGTTGGTAGACACTCTTTTTATCGTTGGTAGGTTCTAGTAACAATTGTCTTTAGACCGTCAACTTAATGTTACCAAATATTTTTGTAAGGGCTGCCTTTCTTTCATTTTATTATCGCTGTCTCTCTCTAGAAATCTTAGATTCGTCGTTAATTTGTGCGAGTACGTCGCAAGATGCTATCACGCGGAATACATTGCACGTAACTGTGCTGAACAGGCATGCTCTCCCACTACGTGCTGCCCAACGCAATGCAAAATTTCTGTATACAACGCTTACATATATGAGCTATGACAAATAAAGAAGTAGCTGAACAGTCAATTGCACCAATACTTACCAGAGGTTGGTACAAGGGACGGTAGCAGTTTAATTAAAATATTCACTCATCCCGGGCAGAACTTGCGTTTCTCTGTAATGTAATGTTTTGTCATAATTGAGAACGGGAGATGAGCCGCTGAGATTTTCCGTTGCTCTCTTCCAAAATTACTCTAGCGCCCGGGACAGCCAGCGCCACTACACGAAAACCATTTTTCTTTTAAATATCTCATTAAAACAAGCACGTACCAGATGATATAACAAGCACTTTAATCACTTTTTTTTCGCTCATGTTTATTTGCGCAATCTTTATTTTAACAGTACATGCGCAAATATAAAATTCACTGTGCATAGAAAAAAACACATATGTACAGCCGTGGGAGGAACATGTTCAAAACGCTACCCGTGTGACAGCAAGAACATCAACCATGTATGTTGCAGGAAGCTGTGACACATACGTGGAATGGCTCAAGCAAAGGTTACAACGACCACAGACACGACATCCGCGCCGAAAACGGCGCTACTCGTATCAGTCTTAAAGACGCAGTATACATAACAGGTTTCGAAGAAGCGTCCACCTACACGTTTGCCCGTATAACTTGGCACAACATTGGCCCCTGATTCGAGCAACATAATTTGCCAGTAGGCGATTCAACGTCACACAACAGCACCAACCACAGCACGGCTGTCGGGTTTTCTTCCACTGGCGTCGTGCTCGCACGGGCAACGAGAGCGAACGGCTGTCAGGGAGACCGACGTCGGGAACGAGGAAGGCCAGTAAGGTGAAAGCAGACATGCGACACGTGACAAATGTTACGTCGCGACCACACACGCACACACGCCGTGTCGCGTAGATACCTCGTCGCACGGAATACGACAACCCGGCACACACACACACCCACACACACACACACACACACACACACACACACATATAATATATATATAAATATATATAGCCCTTCGTGAGGAACAAACCGCAAGCTTCTGCGCGGCGCGTCTCGACCGAGACGTGCTCTACCTCGCTTCTCATCTTCCTCGGCGAATGTCTCGCCCCGTGTTAAAAGGAATTGTGAACGAGCGGCTGACACACAGGAGAGCCAGCGGGTTGCAGAGCGTCGGCGCCTGTTGCAAGGAGGCAGGGAGGATGTCACCGCACACGTCACGCGTCCTTGATGCCACACGCACTCGATGAAAAATGAACGGCAAGACGGAGCTGTACGACTGCGCGCGGCGGAGATCTTTTGCGGGCGCGGGTGGACGAGGTGAGAGCAAAAGTCAAATCCGCTCTGCGGAAGATCGCGACAGGAGGACCGCGAATGCGCAGCAAAAGAAAAATAAAAGTGTGAAGGATAGATTGCCGAAAGAAGCAGCGAAAATGTCCGTTATATACTATAAGCCGCTGCCTGCGGTGCCATAATGCAGCAGCGTTGAGGACACCGTCGCGCTATCTAAATGTAGCGGGCTTCGCAGCGATTCGTTCAATGACTAAACAAAGCGAGTAAGTCTCGATCGAGTCGAGATTACGGGTGTGATTTCGTTCATCGCGTGGTTCGCGAAACACATCAAATTTCATACAGGTGCATATCTGGCCCACATGCTTCAGGCAAACAAGTGGTATCGTAAAAAAAAAGGAAAAAAAAACTACATTTATCAGCAGCGTCGAGCTTAGCGATGTTTCTCATTCGCGATGCCATTGGAGACAAATTTATATACGTAGCATCACTGCTTCACGATATAGTCAGCCGGAACTGTTGCATACAAAAATAAGTTTCAAAAGCGTTCAGGTGTCTGCCGAACTAGAACGATCGCTCCACAGAGAAAGAAAAAGAGAGAGAGAGTAACAATTTTCATGAGGTTTATCGTCCATAAAATAGGAGCATCTCTTCATGTCATGCACGCATTCGAAAGTCGCTTCAAAAACACGATTTTATTTTTTATGCCTCCCGAACAAAATGCTATGTAATGCTGTTGCACGTCTAGCGATAGGCTCGACGAATGACCGCGAGACCGCGCGGAAGAATAGCGTATATGGCTTCCTTTCACGTGAACCAGCGATCGAGCGACGCCTTCCGGTGCAGCGTTCTGCGTGATAGGCATTCTATAAAATATATATATATATAGCGTTCGGCCTTCTTTTTATAGCGTCCTGGTTTGAAGATAAATTTCGCTGTCACTTCCTTTTGCTACGCTCGCTTCCTTATTTTATTAAAAGCAGAATCGCGCGTGTAGTCATAGCTCTCATGTTTCCTTTATTATGAATAGCAAGGATCATATTCGTTTCTACAGCCAGTCGCGATAGCTTTTCTTTTTTTTTCTCTTCGTTCTCAACACGCTCCGACTGCTACACTTCGTTTCATTAACGACAGAACGTTGCAACGCATGTCGCAGTCGAATGCATCGCGTGGGTTTTTCAATTCATACGCCTTTGTTTTAAACGGGAGAGTCGGGCGTTTGAACGTAGATGCTGCAGTACTTCACTCGACATCAAAGGGCGCCGATGGAGTACGTAGATACGCTGCTGGCGGTGCCGGGCAAGCAGCAGGTTGGCGTGAGCTCTTCATTGGCTGATATGAACAAGACCGAAGCCCCACAACCGAGTTAATGGGAGTTCTACAGGCTTAGTTCATACTCCTAGTGCAGTCTTTTATATAAACAAATCCACTTCGTGCACTTTGATTTAACTTGAAAAGAAATAAAAAAATAGATAAATAATGAATTTCTCAACTCGACGAAAACCTTTTTTCCCGTGACAGAAATTTAATACTCGTCCGCAAAAATGTTTAAGCGCTATAACCAACGTCAAAAAAAAAAAAAAAACACGTCCCTCCAGATTAAACACACGGTTCGCAAGCCTTTGCATACCAATGCGCCCCTTTTTTTTTATAACTCTGAGGGGAAAAAATGAACGCGATTTTCGGTGAATATTGTGCGTGAAAGAGTATCGATATTGCTGTTTCGGAGCTACCTGACAAAATAAAATACTTAAAGACGCCCATCCAAAACAATATTGTTACTGCAGCAACGGCAAGTAATTCTAAAAGCAACCTGCACTCTAGAAAGGTTCGTCAGAAGAGCCACCATCCGGTCATCGCCGCGAGCACGAGACTGCAGGCGCAACAGCCATTAAAAAAAAAAACTATAAAAGGCGGAGCTGTGTAATCCCAGAGCATCTTTATTAAGCAGTTTAACCGTACCACTTTAAGTACCTATCAGATGGGTCCTACGCCGGGAAACTACAACACGCGTGGTGGACCAAAGTTTCAAATTTTTCAAGAAGAGTTGCCCTATTCATGGTAGCGAAGTTCGGACGTCATCGTAGAAGGCACATACATATGCTAGCTGGCAAAAAGAATCGTGCACAGAATGTACCTGCTATCTCTAAGCATCCCTTATGAAATTCGCACGATGGAAAATTAAGAAAATAGGCACGATAATGTAGCACTGCTCTGCGACGTTTGTACCGAGCCAGAATGCGACACTTTGCGAAACACAAACGAATCGCGTCTCATCCTCATATTCTCTCTCTCTCATTCTTTCTCACACCCTCAGGCTGCGTTCACACTAGGGAATCAGCAGGAGAGCGAAAACATGAAAGCGGGCGGAAATCCTTTTCCGCAATGATTTAAGATGTTCACACTAGCTCTGTCGCAGCCGCCATCGCCTTCACCGCTCTACTCTTTGTTAGCAAATGAAGTGAATGCATGCCAGTTTGCCTCTTTTCTGAGTTTCTTTATTCCGCACCGAATTTTAGTTACGTATGCTGAACACGGAGAAGAAATATTTTTGACCCTTTCAAGCTGTTGCTTTCAGGAGATGTACCAGCAGAAGCTACATGAGCGCACACCCCCGGTAGCGGCGGCGGTGGATTTGCTCGGCTGTGCAAAAAGCGAAATATGTTGGGGCAGGTCAACGCACTGCCGCTGGTACCTTGTGTGAAATCGCCGTCTCCTCGGCAACCTTCATCCAAATCAAGCTCTTGAGGAACGCGGCCTCGTAGAGGCTGCGAGTTTTGTCATACAGCATAGGAAGTTTGTGACTGCATTGATGAAAATAACCGCCGACTCTTTGGCCGTCCTTTTGAATTTGCGGCCGGATGTTTACATCACGTGGTTTATATGCCAGTGCAGCCTGTGGTGCGGAGAGGCCTTCAGCTATCGCCGTGACTAAAACATTTCGTCCGAGACCTATCGGGCTCGCCGTCCGGCTTTCCGCTCGCTCAGGCGGCGAAGCGAGCCGATTTCTAGTGAGTTTTGTCACTTTCGCCTGCTTCGAGCTCTAGTGTGAACGGGGCCTCAGTGTTGAAATTTGCGAGCGGTAAGACACTTTGCAATAGACAGCAGTTTTGTTGTTGCGCCTTACTTAGGTCGACCTGACATAAGCGTGACGATATCTCATTCTGATATCACTAGCGCGCGAATGGAAGCGGATGCCATCCTTAGCACAACTATTGCACTCAAAATTGTGCCCAGGGGGCTTTGAGTTGGAACCATTCGCTTATACCACGCCATCAAAATCTGCTAATGCCCACTGCAGTATACTATAACACGGTGCTTCGTGCTTAGTCACCCAATATAGGCGAAATCTTAGGATAAATAATCACACAAAAAAGGAAGGCCCACAGCATATATATATATATACTCAGGTAAACAGCGGCTGAATGTTTAAAAAAAGACGCGCTTTATAAGCATTGCTTAAAAACTCGCGAAGTCAAAGAAGAACGATACCTTGAATGCGCCAATTGTTGATCTCACATCTAAAACTGACAAAATCTACACCTGTGAATTTGCGACGAGATCAACATATGTTGCTGTTTGTTTTTCATAACGCAGCGCAGCACAGAACTTTTTTTTTTTCGGTTTGTATCGGCTCTGGCTAAACTTGGTATCGCAGTTTTATGTCGTAGCCCACATATATTTTTGTAAGGGTAAACCTCGTCAGAGGAAAGGCATATCTTGCTCTCGAAGGCATAGAGAGAGATAGCAAACGGAAGAGAAAGGAACAGCGAAGCCTGGCGCTGGCAGCCTCCAGGATTCGGGTTTCAGGTCCGGTGCGGTGGCGACATGTGCTGGATGATGATGCCCCCTTGCACGCGCTGGTACTACTTGTGCAGCACCAGGCGGCGGCAGTGGGGCAACGGGTGCGACCAGTGGCCATCGCGCGAGCAGCGCAGCTGCGCCGAGCCCAGCAGCCGGAAGCCCGCGTTGCACGCCACCGTCACCAGCTCGCCGATGTCGTAGTGAAACTTGGACGGCACAACGCGCGCGTGCGCCGGCTGACCCGGGAACTCGCAGGCCGGCTTACCTGCACACAGATGACAGGACGCCAGGTATTGCCAGCGTACTTAAACATGCCACGCTGAAAAAAAAAAGAGCTACACTTCGGCAATGAAAGTGAGTTAGCGTGTCGTTTAGCGTAAAGTACACTCCGACCGACCAACGTTCGCTGACAGATCCTCAGCGATAACGCTAGTGAGCATGCGCAAAACACTCATCCTAGCAACACAAGCCAAAGCGCTTGCACGGCTCTACTTCCAAGCAGACAGAGCAGGAAATGACGGGGTGACGTCCTTTTGGCTGCGTCGTTTCTTGCCGCCAAACGGGGCTGCACGTCGCTCGAATTTCCGAAGACCTTTAAACGCACCTAATTAACATGTGAACTTATCGCCCTCACATGGCGCTTCATCGCCTTTACGCCGGCCACACCAACTCCAACGCTCGGCCGTCAGTACTGGGACGGTATGACCGCAGCGGCAGTGTGTACGCACAACATCAACACGCATGCACACCACCGGAACCGTGAACGCGCCCAGAGTGCCCGAAAAATTGCTATCGCACTCAAATCCCAGAGGTTTCTTTAGGAAGTCATTAACAACACAAAGCAGGTTTGCTCTGCTCAGAAGTCTTCACGTATTTTGTTATTTGTTCCATGTAGTAGAGACCCCTTCATGATATACGTTTTTCGTTTTACTGCATCAAACCGATATGCGCTCATTTACGCTGTACTGTCGACCAAAATGTCGTGACCTGCTAGTCGATTTTTTCGTTTTGTTTTCAGCGGAGGCGGGTTAGGGGTGTGGCTGCTTGTAATGCCTGCAGTGCCACTCGTGCAATGGTGGTGGATCATATCTTTGTTTATGTTCGTCCTATGGTGAAGGTGGTGGAGCAGAAAACGAGGAAGTGGCCTGACAAAAATGGGCAGCTGAACTCTTAAATTAAGAAGAAAGCTTATAGAAGATTCGAGGAGTAATAACAATTGTCGTCCGTAAATGCTTTATATTCATTTAGCCTCATTCTGTTTGCAAACGTAAACATTAGAACATGGCAAGCCGGTTTATTTGTTTACATCAAGATACGAGCGTGCAAATTCAGGAATATTGCACTGCTCTCACAGCCACGGAAGCCGCTCGCATGAAAAATTCAAAGAATCGAGTGGCTTGTTTTATAAAAGAACATCGGTGGCACCGCGGAGAGCCAGCACTTTCCCAGATTTGGAAGGTTTTGGTGCTGCAGCCTGCTTCTCCGGTAGCTTCCAAGCGTCGAAGCGCTGCCACGCCGCTGGAACTTCGCGTATATGTGGTAGTTTCCTGGCAGTTTCGTGTATATGTGGCAGTGGCAGAACAGTGCTTTTCTTTTTTTTCCTCACAATGGTTATTTATCTTCCGAAGCGCGCTTTCACTGCGAGCATATTGATTTCCCGCGAAAGCAGCTGGCCGACCTTCGGGTAGAAGAAGCTCCTCTGCCGGATTGAAACAGACGCGACAAGCAGGAGGTGTTGACCAGCCATACGTAACGTCCTACACTTAGAGCGTATGTTTGAAAAAGTCGTGAGAGTTTACGTGTTAATGTTCCTGAGTATCTTAGCACGTTGCTAGTTCTCTCTCACCATTTGGTACTTTCGCACTCTGTCCTCCTGCTCATCTTTCAGGGCCCTTCTTCCTTCCCTTGTGCAGGTTTGGCAACCAGGCTAAACCTGGTTAACCACCCTGCCTTTCTCATATGACATTTCTATCTCTATCTCTTTCTCTCTCTCTCTTACATGATCTGAGAATACCTGCCCAATGTGGTCAACCCTGTTCTTATAGTTACTTCAGTCTCATGGTTCGGATCTGCTGTCACTACCTGTCCTTAACCACTTCCAGTGTCTCGCTAACTATAGCAAAGCGTTGTTCTCTTCCGAGACTGTTGAGCATTACTTTACTTTTCTGCATATTATTGTTCAGACCTACCGTTCGGCTTTCCCTGTCAAATTCAGTAATCATGGCTTGCATTTCGTCCCCTGAGTAACTCAGCAAGGCAATGTCATCAGCTAATCGCAGGTTACTGGGGTACTTTCCATTAACTCTTATCCCTGACTGTTCCGAATCCAGGACTCGGAAAACCTCCCGTAATATAATATTTCTTTGGGGTTTACGTCCCAAAACGGCGATATACTTATGAGGGACGCCGTAGTGGAGGGCTCCGAAAATTTTGACCATCTGGTGGTCTTTAACGTGCACCTAAATCTAAGTACATGGGCATCTAGCATTGCACCTCCACCGAAATGCGGCCGCCGCGGCCATGTTTCGATCTAGCGGCCAGATTTCAATACTGCGACCTTCGGGTTAGCAGTAGAGCACCATAACCACTAGACTACCATGGCGGGTCTGAAAACTCCTGTAAGCACGCGGTGAAGAGCATTGGAGAGATGGTATCTTCCTGCCTTACACCCTTCTTTCTTGGAACTTTATCCTTTCCTTTGTGGAGGACTATGATGGCAGTGGAGCCGCTGTGGATTTCTTCCATTATTTTAACACGAAAATGTTTTATGCCGGGGTTTCACCAAGACTTCACTGACGCACTCGTATTTCCGTCACGGATATTACGTTGGTAAACTGCACACTAACGGATGACAAAGAAAAATTAGAAGAAAAAGTTTCATTGACGCGAATGAGCTGAACGTCGGACCCACGACCTCTCGCTCCGCGACGATAGGGGCTGCACGCTCTAACACTGCACTACCGACACATATGTACGAGGCTTCAAAAACGCGTCGTATATCTCTCACCCATTCTTCCTCGCACGGTGCTCTCGGTTAGCATGGGCGTAGTCACCGTCTGGGAGCGGTGAAGTGAAGTACTGCGTCATAACACTAAAGAGCACCGATAGGGAGTGATCCAATGACGATGGATAGGGCGCCTCGACGCCAGCGAAGGAACAAGGGCCGCGCTGGCATCAAGGAGGCGCCCTAGACGTAGTTACGTGTTTTGCCTTTCACGTTGTGTTAACGTGAGACTGTTCGTTGTCAGAACAGTGCAGCTTTCACATGCGCCAACGTTTTTTCTCCGCCACCTACTGCTTCGAATGCGATGACACCGACAAAATAAAACTGCTGCAATAAGCGCCGCAGAAAAGCGACGACGTCGATGGGAGAATCTCGCGCCTTGGGGGAGCGAGACCCATGCCAGCGGGAAGCGAAACGCCTTCGCGCGCTCACGGCTCAAGCTACGAGTCTCTGCCTCCCGCGTTCTTGAAGTGAAGTGTGGTGCTGTGTTAGTGTAGTATGGTATATTGCATACTATTGTACAGTAGTTAGTATAATGTTAGTGTAGTGTATAGTGTTGTATAGTGCGGTAGTGTTCAGCGCCGTGGTCTGTGTCCTTTCTTGTCCTGTCTTTTTAGCGCTGTTTTTCACTCGTAATCATGAACCAGCCAGCCCAAAAGCGTACCCTACTGTGGTAGTGTATGCATGAGCACAGGCGTAGGTTACCCATATTACTGGGGAGCGCACACCTTGCCGTTTCTGCCCTCAATCAGTGACGCTTTGAAGGAGTGTATATCAATTACTAGTGTTTATTATGTGCTTGTTGGTGCCATGTTTGCACGGGATTCACCATATCCTGTGTCGAGGTATATGTTAGTAACTTCCGCTACCACAAGGGTCAAATCATGATCATGGGTGTTAGTCTTCGGGATGGAGATGTGCCACTAGGCGTCAGCGTCTGTGCATCCAAGTCAAACGGTGCTGTAGCTGCCAAACACCAATAGGCATCGCGCAAGCTCTCATATATCAATGCACAATAAATAATCAACTACTGTGAAGATACGTTTCACTTTCGTGTTATAGCGATTCGTATGACGGAGGGATCAGCCATATTTTTTTCTTTCCACAAGGAAATATAAAAGAAGTAAAAGGTGAGACTAGAGTTATTTTCTTTTCTTTTTTTGATGGAATCAAGGTTGCTCCAAACTACAAAATTTGTGTCCGATTCTGGATTTATCCAAGTTGATCGAGCATATGCCGCCTTTTTGATATATTGTTCGTCTACACCCTGATTACGTAGTGACTGCATGACTGCATGAGTGCTGCCGTAGTGACTGCATGTGACCGAATCAAATAGTTTCTCGTAATCTATGAAGGCTATATATAGGGGATGGTTATATTCCGCGCATTACCTTATCACCTGATTGATAGTTTGAATATGGTCTATTGTCGAGTAGCATGTACGAAATCCTGCTTGGTCCTTTGATTGGATTCTAAGGCGACCATAATTCTATTAGCTATTACCTTTGTAAATAGCTTGTGGGCAATGGACAGTAAGCTAGTTGGCCTGTAATTTTTCAAGTGCTTGACGTTCCCATTCTTATGGATTAAGATGATGTTAGCATTCTTCCAAGATTCTGGCACCCTCCCCATCAAGAGACACTTCGTATACAGGGTGGCCAGTTTTTCTACCACAATCTGTCCGCCATATTTCAAAAGATTCCATGTTACTTTATCCTCACCAGCGGCTTTGCCTCTTTGCACTCCCTTCAAGGCTTTCTTTACTTCCCCTGTCGTTACTGGAGAGATGTCTGGTTCCTCAACTCTACTTCTTACACATTATCTTCCTGGTTGTCCCGGCTACTGTACAGATGTATGTAAAACTCCTCAACTACTTTCACTATGTTGTCCATATTGATAGTGACGATGCATATTCCTTGTCTCTTGGAATAGTGACCTTATAGTAAGTACAGAAAGAAATATTGCGAGGCGTTTATAGGAGGAGGTTAGCCTCGCTATCCATAGCACAGGCTCCCTCTAATTGTCTAGACGAACGCACCAAGTGACAATACTCTTCAGCCATCTGACATATCAATTTAAGGGTCCACGTGAGGTTTGCGTCTTATTTTTGTCTCTGGTCTCTTGCGGCGCGTGCAAATCTACGAGATTACGTGCAAGGACACGAAGCACTCTCCAGTGTGATCATCGTCTGCTACAGTTAGGCCTCTAGGAAGACAGACTCCTTGCTACAGTATTTGCGCAGTTCTATTTATACGAACGAGCAGGTGTGAATAATAACGCATGCATAACCAACATGTGCAAATAGCTATGCACATTTTATTTTTCTATCGCACAACTCGCGCTTGCGGCCGGAGATTGAGAATAAAACAAAGCCTTACTTTTTTTTTAACATTAATCTTTTCTCTCTCGCCTGTAAAAGCTCCCATTCTAGGGCTGTCTCAGAAATGCGTAAAATGGCCGACTCTCTGGTATTTTTGATAAACACAGAGCATGACTTTACATTTTCACAGTTTCCATGATTTACATATTGAGCAAAAAAGCACGTGCTTCGCGAATAACGTATGCGAGAAGTGACAATATTTTCCGTGCAAGCGTTGCTCACATTTCGGCAAGTTGTTGGACCAAGTGCCGTTGGCCTGGCAGACGCTGACAGACTCGCCGATGAGCACGTAGCCCGCGTTGCACGTGTAGTGAACGCTGTCTCCCGGGTACTGCCGGCCTCCGTACAACACACGGCCGTGCGCCGGTGGTAGTGGACTTCGGCACCGAATCGCTGCGCAGACGAAAAGTAATCACTTCGCCACATGCACTCCGACAGGGCTACACTCCGATGCTGTACTTGAGTCCATCGTTGTACAGTTCAGGCTTAAGCGGTCAGTGCAGCAAGGAAAGCTGCGCAGTTAAGCCAAGGCCATCCGAGTCCGACAGATAAGGGAAGAGAGAAGAGGTTTAATGATAGGAAAGGTGAAGGGGTCCGTCGGAAAGCTTATCTCAAACCTGTTACACCACAAATGGGGTAAAGGGTTAGGGACAAAGAAGCAAACGAAGAAGAGGAAATGAGGTGAGGCATGCGTGGCACAAATTATGGCAATTTTTGCTAGCAAAACCGTTGCCCACGGTTGGGCGAGTAAAAATTTCGATTCAAAGAAGAGCTGGCAGAGCTTTAGTTTGCCTAATCAAGATTGATGATCGATACAACCGCGACCACGGCTGCCGTGAGTGCTTACCTCACTTTCTGAACTTTGCCTCGCGACATCCGTGAACAAATGACGTCGGATATTGCTATACACTACCAACGAGGCAAAGTGACAGAGATCACCACGTAATAATTATGCGGGCACTTAGACAATGCGATATCACCGGCAATGCGAAATCCCAACGAAAGCCAGAAGCTACAGTGCGTACGAAGACGCCGAGTTCACTGCAATTCCATAGTCAGCGTGCGATAGTGGCGTTCTTTGCTGTAACCCCACGCCAAGAAAGTCAAGTTCACTGCCTTTTTCGGGGGCCATTGCATAAGCGGGGGGGCAGCAGCGTGACGCATTCGTTAATGCATCACAGTCAATACTATACGATAGCGTTTACATGTGGTGCACCCCACTCCACCAGAAACAAGCTGGAACCTGTTTCTGGTTATTTGCGTTCCGCCAGTGCGTGTAGGAGAGCACAGAACGGTCAGCTGTTTCTCTCTCTCACTTTCCCTCTCTCTCTCTCGATATCACACGTCAGCGTCTACATGTACAGCGGGTGTGACGACTTAATGCGTCTTGAACTGCTCTCGCATCAATGAGATTTGTCATTATAGAGCATTATCAGCGTTCAGACAAATGCGATGCACCACATATGTCATGGCCACTTGTCGCACGCATGCAAACGCTGCTATACTAACTGATGCCAAGACACTTTGGACCCACACACAAAAACTCTATCCGGCGTTGCTCGACATTAAAGAACATTACGGCGTCGATTGCGCTTAGGCACATTGTTTAAGGACGCCTGTTTATTTCTGCTTGAAATGGCAAGCATTGCAAATAGCAACACCTGTGACATAACAGAAACATTAAACACCTGTAAATTAATCATTTCTGGGGTTTTACGTGTCATAACCATGATATGATTATGAGGCACGCCGTAGTGAAGAGCTCCGGAAATTTCGACCACGTGCACCTAAATCCAAGTACAGGAGTCTCTAAAATTTCGCCTCCATCTAAATGCGACCGCCACGGCAGGGATCGAACCCGCGACGTTCGGGTCAACAGCCGAGCACCGCAACCACTGTACCAACAGGGTGGTCAAACACCTGTAATGTAATACAAATATTACGAACTCAGCCATTCGCACTTCTTATAGACGATTGGACGTCGGACTTCTCAGGGAAGGCGACATTGCGGGTTTGCGGCCTAGCGTTTGTGATTGAACAAAGATGTCCAACGTTTCTTATTACTCACCAACCTACCGCTCACGACGGAGCCTTCAGCGTCTGTGCACGTGCGCGCGTGCTGTTAAGTTTTGTTCCCCCTGCCTTGTTGTCTTATTGCTTCGTTTTCTGCTTTCCCAGTACGGTGCAATTAACCGGGTTCAACAACATATTATCCCCCCCGTACCCCTCCACCAATGCAGGGCAAAAAATTGTATGTTTGTTTACCGGTTAACCTCCCCGCATTTTTCGTGTCATTTCTTTTTCTTCTATTTCCTCCTCCTTTCTCTCATCTTTCTATTCCACTTTCCTAATCCCCCAGTGTAGGGTAGCCAACCGGAAGCTTTTCTGGTTAACCTCCCTGCCTTCTCTCTTTCTGTTTCCTTCCTTCAGCTCTCTTTCAAGACACCGAAACACGCGCACTGCACCGTGTTTTAATGGAGGCGAAATGCTAGAGGCCCGTGTACGGTGCGATGTCAGTGTACGTTAAAAAGAACCCCATGTGGTCTAAATAATCTGGAGTCCTCCACTACGGCGTCTCTCATAGCCTGAGTCGCTTTGGAAGGTTAAACCCCACAAACCTATCAACCGTGTTTAATCAGGCGCCTATGTACGTACGTATGTATGTAGGTACGTGCGTATTACAGCGCAGGGCCACAATGTTGTATTTCTGTAGAAGCCACATCGCATTGGGGTACAGGGCAATGGGTAGGCCGAAGGACCTCAACGAAAGAAGTCGTGTGTGCGAATTCACTCTCTAAGCTGGATATCCGCGATATCACACGACTGGAGTCCTTCCGCTGTTCTACGGGAGAAATGGTGCGACACCGACAAGGCGAGGTATTGTTGCATGAAGTTGATTCAGATGCCAAATTTCAGCTGACCTCCCTGTGACACGTAGTCACTGATCAACGGTATTCGAGCGGAAGCAGCATGCATAGACATTTTCCCGCGCCGGTCCTGAATACTGCGACAGCCGTGACGATAAGGACGTCTACCATATGCTTTTTGAGCGTCCGAACAGTAGCGGAGAAGCTACGTAGAGTGAACGAACGCACCAATAGGGTGAAAAATTACTTGGACCGTGGTTAGCGAGTAATCTCAAGCAAAAGGCAAAAACACTTTTGAAAAACTTTAGTAGAGACAGCGCTGAAAGAGCTTTTGTTGATCAGTGGTGCGGCATTGTTGTGTGTGACATGCTCCACTTATGCTCTGAATTGTGGACTTATCGTAAAGAGAAGCGCGTTTGGCCCTGCCGTCCTTGCTTGAACGTAACCTCATACATCAGGAAGTAAAAAATGGCGAAACTTGCACTAAGTCGCACAAGGCTTGAAACAGCGAATCTGGACGATTCTGAAGTCTAATCTGGTTGCTTCTAGGTTGTTGCTAGGCTTCAGCTAGGTGATGCTAGGTTGTTTCTAGGTTGCTTCTAGGTTGTTGCTAGGCGTTAGCTAGGTGATTCTAGGTTATTTCTATGTTGCTGCTCATCGCAAAGAGGTTCGAGTTAAATCACAGACAGTCACAGACACGACACGGATGTCCAAACTCCAGAGACAGAAACTCGCGCTGAAAGCGAGCGTTCGCACCTCCCATAGATCTACGGGCACGTCGTCGTTCACGTGGGGCTTCCATTGCTTTGGGGTCTTCTCGCAGCTGTCGTTGTCTTTCCCGCTCCCTATTATTCCTTCGTTGTACGTACCGCTGAAGCACTCCGTACAGATGCTTCAGCGAAGCTGAAACGTTCGGCCACGGTGTTTATCACTCGGTTAATCCCGATGGTTTGTTAAAGCTTTTTCTCAATTACTGGTTACGTCTGTCTAGAGAGAAAGAGAGAAAGGTCAAGTGAAAGGCAGGAAGGTTAATCAGAAGAAAGTTTTTCGGTTTCCTACCCTGCACTGGGGAAGGGGTAAAGGGGGATAGAGAGGTAAGGAAGGAAAAAAGAAATCTTAATTGCTCTCTGCCGCCCGTCTGTTGCTTTTATTTTTAGTGGACCAGCGGTGAGTAGTGGGAATTGCCCAATTTCTGCCGCACATGCCCGTCATGATGACAGTTTTTTGTACACGCTGTATACACCAAAGTTTTTACGGCCGGCTTAAACATCTTCGCGCTGAATATCTTCGCTGTTAAAAAAATATTGCATGGTGCGTTTGGGCAGCTGCGCGGACAGACGTGAGGTGTCAAAGAGCCGCGATTTGCGATATCCTTGTCTTTATCATGATTACATTTGTCGACACTTTTTCAAACATTATTTCACTGGAACTGCCTTCAACGTGTCAGCCATCACACGTCATCCTGCCTTTTCCGAAGCAGTTTTCGCCAACCTTTCATAAAGAACACAGATATATTGAATTTACCTTTATGTAATGCCGTTTCACTGCCGTCGTGACACAGCTGAGAAACTCAACTTTTTTTGATCGACTAAGCTGATGAGATTTCAAGAGCGAAAGTATCATCGAGATAGCTCGAAAAGTGCGATAGTATGCTGATAAAAGTGCCGACATAAAAACTATGTGAGCATCCTGTGAATAAACCAGGCAGGTATTTGGTTAGCGAATTAATTTATAAGACCTATAAAATATTTGATGTAAGCGCCATATATGGCTTGTTGCATCTCAAAGTGCCGCTCATATGAGGAATTCCGCGATAAATTACTTTCCCTCCCCATCCATCCAACATCCTACCCCTCCAGCCACTTTCACATTCTGTCTCATGCGACGCACGGACACGCATGGCTAAAAGGCCATATCACGCGTCTTTCGTCCATTTATTTATTTATTTTACTTCTTTAACTTTTTTTCTTTTACGCAACCTCTGCGCAAGGGGGAACTTAAATCAATCAGCCTGAATCAATTTCCAGGCAGCTAGAGCGCCCGTTCCGCATGAATTTTAAGAGCTAGAATTTTTCCACCGCGCGAGCGGAACAGGCGAATTTTATTAAAGGAGACACTGTCATGCATATTTCTTTACTCGCCGATAGAGCGCGCTGCCCCTTGAACCACTGTGGCGTTCTTTCACGCCGACCCAAAGCTTGTGAAGGCTGCGTCGTCGCAGTTACGCGCAGGATTGACGGCCGTAAAAATGGCCCAACGGATCCGCAAAAAAAAAAAAAATCCAAATTTTCGAGTCTATATCGTGTATCGAGCACACGACAAGGCGTATGTCGCAGCCTATTTCCCAATCGTTCCGTTCTGTGGGAAACAGCTCCCCGTACGCGACCAAAGAGAACGTGCTTCAGTGTTCACTTCGTACAGCTATATTGCTGATGGAATATCTGGTTCTTGAGGGCAGTCCCGACTTCCCCTCGACACACTTCACAGGTAATACCGCGCGTCATCTTTTCTACGATCCGTGCGCCTTAAAGGCGATGCTCGCGTTCGACTTCTAGATGCAACCGAAGGTTCCCTGCAACTGTTTGAAATTGCGGCCATCGGAATTTTACCACGCATTCTTTGAGAATCTTATCAGCACCTCTACATTACGTCTGCTGAGTATATGTGCGAAGATTTAGAGCGATATGTCTGATTCTCCTGCCTCCGAGGACCGTTTGCATATCTAGAAGCATCCATAAATTTTAAAAATAATATCGCGCGATCGTCGACCTCACGGAATGTCAAGCGCTCGTCCAGTTTACTTGTCTTCTTTGTGCAAGGATAGTTGTATTTCTTCTTTCAAATCCGTGCTGCAAACATGAATACGAGGTCTTATACATAATGGCGCACGAAGCAGTGAGACCGGCACTAGTGCACGCCCACAAGTCCACAGAAAAAAAAAAAATGCGCGAGTGCGAGCGGCAACGCTTCTTCACACCTTTCGCTCACTCTTAGCACCTCGTGTAAGCCCCCTTCGTCCACGTTTTATTCCTCGTATCGTATGCGCTAAGATGTTCACTTACCTTGTTTTTAACTTTCTTTTATTGCCGCTCACGGGTAAACTTATACGAAAAAATCAAAGAAAAGTGCGTCGCAGATGAGGATGAAAGATGTTAGGCATGTCTTCTGCTTTGGGCACTCTCTGTTTTCTCTCTTCTTTGTAAAGAGGACCGCGAAAATAAACCTAAAATGGCGTATGACCCCATAAAGTGAACAGCGTAGCAAATGACGATGATAGCGGAGTGTGCGTAGCGCGCATTCGCGTACACTCATCGATCTCACCACCTTTTTTTTCTAAAAATCCCGTACAAGGGGCATAACGGAGTTTGTTTAGGCAGGTTGCTGTCTCACCTTCGTTTCGAACCTTATATATATATATATATATATATATATATATATATAAAATGCCACGCGTGGTTCTTTTGTTACGCGTATGTAACTGGTCCGTTACACGTATAACCACTGTCTTGCGCAAACGCGAACAGTTGAGTTCATTCTGGGAATCAATTATTATATGAAATACATTAGCCCACTCAGGAATTTCGGTCTGTTGCCGGTATACATTTCTTACGTAAACGGCATTCCCAACAAAGTTATCGCACACACCTAGGCCGACGTATTCCATATTGTGCGCGATGCAGCCGTGGTCAAGTCGGATAAACACGTATATGACCGTATATCATCAGACTCGCGCGCACAGAAATAGAAATTGCACATGGCTGCCTTGCTTACGTTCACAGGTCGGCGGTGTGTCCGACCAGGACTCGTTCTTCCAACAGGTGACGAACGGTGGCCCCAGAAGCCTGTAGTTAGACGGACAGCTGAAGTGCACGCGGATGCCGTAAGTCCTGTTGTGCGTGCTCATCTTGAGATGACCCGTGGTGGGGATCGCCGGACACTGTATCACTGCGACGCAAGCACATCGCTTTGCGGTGCCTTCCTGGTGACCGAATGAATGCCGCCGCTAAGCTGTTACACTGCGCACTTCACTGATGACCATAGAAACATTAAAGGACAGATACAACCCGAACCACCGTATCTACTTTTACCTACTCAAATACCTGTAACGCGCGAGTAATCTCTGAATAGGCAAGCGATGAAGCGAGCTGAGCGAAAATGTTGTGTTATTCGGATATTAATAAGTGTTCGGATTTTACGTCCCGAAACCATGATACGATTATGAGGGACGCTGCAGTGGAGGGCTCCGGAAATTTGGACCATCCAGTGTTCTTTAACGCGTGCACCTAAATCTAAGCCCACGGGCCTCTCGCATTTCGCCTACATCGTAATGCGGCCAGCGCGGCCGGCCGGGATTCGATCCCGCGACATTCTGGTCAGCAGTCGAGCACCATAACTACGAGACCACCGCGGCGGGTATTCATATAGTAGTGATCCATAAAAACATATTTTAATTGTTTACGCTTTCAGATATCTAATAAGCATTACTGCCTAGTGTAAGTTAATTACGTGTTAATGTATATTCGTGATCAACTTTTGTGCGCCAAAGCTTCACTACCAGTCCTAATATTTAAAATTTGCGTAACGACGCAAATGACCACATAAATGAGAAAAGTTACAAGCGAATGTGGCGAAAAAAGGTTGGACCAGAGGAGAACGGGCACTGAGGCCAGCGTTGAAACAGCGAAACCACTCCAGAGTTATATTAAACTTGCACCTGCACGCTGGAAATCGCTCAGCTAACAAGCTGGCAGGCGTTACTTGGTGTGTGGCTGTACCTACACTGCTGGTATGGTATATTATGTGACTATGCTTTGAAAAGCTATTGCTGTAAAGTAAAAAGGAAACCCATCCTGTGGTCTATTTAGAGACCCACTCTGAAAACTAATCGAAACATAATTTCTAAACAGCCACATTCAAGCTTACTAGAACTTGCTGTTGCGCTAGTTGGTAACTCGTCATATTGAAGGAGCTTGGCGAAACTTGGCCATTCCCTCCTTCACGCTCATATTCCCACACGCATGCACGCAAGGGGTATGTGTCCTTGCGTGTATGCGCGTGTGAATGTGTGCGCGAATGAGGGAATGCCAAGTTGCGCCAAGTTTATCCAAGACCACATTGAAGCTATACTTTATGCGGCACCTTTTTTTTTTTATAGAATCCGCGAAATTCCACTGTTCAAACTTCAGATGCATGCACCAGACATTCGGTTGCAACTGCGAAATCCTTGTGGCGTCTCTGGGCGTTTTCAACCTCCTGCCTAGCCTAAACTTTAGGGACTGGGTTCACAAAACCGACTTACGCTGAAAGAGTTTCGCAAGAGAGCATTTCATCCAATAATTATGCGGGACATGTCGTTAGCGAAGGCGGCTGATCAACGGGAAAACGCGCTTACAAAAGAGAATTTTTGTGACTTCAGCTCTAGTTTCTGACCGAGAACAAAGATGTACACGTGTCGGAACCACTTGAGATCAAAATGTACAACCATGGAAAGCACGTGCGCTGAATATATACTCAGGAAAATCCACAGGGGTCGCGTGCTTGAAGCCACCTCTTTAGGTAATCAAATGCCCGCAACAGCAACAAAATAATTCTTGGCAGGCATGTCAATACCATGACATCATTACGAGGAACAGCACTCTAAGAAAAAAAAGAGTATGCGTGACTCTTTTCGGAGAGTTCTGACTTGCCACGTATAGGACTCTCTTTAAATAGTCACGGTGACTCTCTTGGTGGGTCAGGGTCAGCTCGCTCTAGGAGAGTCCCCTGATCCGCTAGGAAGAGTGCAAAGACTCTCATCGGGAGGATCACGTTACCACTTATAGGGAGTCAGACGACTCTTGCCGGTAACGCTCCTAGGGGGGTCAAGGGACCCACACCGAAGCATCAAGCGACTCCACAAGTATTTTAAGCTACTCATTTGATCCTTGCTCTACTTTTGCGCTACTACTGTTGAAAATAGTGGAGTATTCATTTTAAGCAAGTCCAATAATACTTGCCGTTCTGCCCAGCGACTGTAAAAAAATAATAGTTCAGTTTTAGCATTATTTTAATAAAACTCGTCAAAACAACACATATTTTCCAGCAAAGTTATATAGAAAGTGCGAAAAGACGGTCTGTGATTTCCAATTAAGAAGTTTGGGTATTCCTCATTTACATGCTTCTATGAGTATAGCCAACTAAAATGTGTGACTGTGATGTGCACAGTGTCATATGGTGCTAAATGAACAGCAGAAATCGCCATCATGTTTCCATATTTATTCCTTGTGATTAAGAATAAATCAAAAAGTGGTGACGGCTTGAGGCATCAGACTTGTGGCTTGCTAGGTTGTCGCTCCTGTCCAGCGTGAGCACCATGAAAAACGGTATCTGAAAAGCGGAACGTGATATTATGAAGAGAACATGAAATTGCAGTAAAGGTTTGCAAAACCTACACAATAAGTGGTTCACACAGCATAATAAAGGCTAACAACAAAACAACAAAGCACATCCTCCGGCAGCCAGGGGCATGCCGTGAGCGGTTATTGACCGCATGTTTTACAAACGTAACCCATCCTTAAATACTCAGATAAAAAGATGCGAGTACTTGGGCCCGAACAACACCCAGCGCGTGCGTACGCCGTCTACGTCGAGATCAGACATGTCATATGCTAGAATTAGCGCACATAACTCCCACAATCACGTACACTCACTCGATTCTGTTATAGCGCCCAACGTCATCGCAGTGTATGCAAACCACGAAAACAGCAAACAGAAACGAGGGAAAAGAGTGCACGCCGGCGGCCGCAACAACGCGCGCCGTCGAAAGTCTAGAGCTTTTTCTTTTTCACTTTACCGGCGAGGCGTGTCCAATTTGAATGACTACCGCGTACATTCTGGAAGCCACCGTACTATATCTGCACCTCAAACTACCGTCTTTACCAACAAAAACCATTACATATAGTGCGTGTGAGCGTTCTGTACACAGGCTTTTTTTTCACGTTCTCACGCGTGGAAGCACGCTGCACACTCAAGGTCGATGGAAATGTTATTATGAAGTAGACTAAAGTGCATCTCAAAACGACATCTTGCACCTTCAGTAGTGCAGACACGACGTGCGATCAGCAAGAAATAACCCTCGATTATTGTTTGCATCGCTCACTTTATGGGAGCTTGTACAGCAACGCGCATAACGGTGGCAACTCCTTAACTGACAGCTTTAGTTGGGCATCCGCAACAGCCCCGCGGATACAGGCTACTGTTGGAAATGGCTGGCAGATTCCGCAGAGCTGCTGCAGACGCCCAGCTAAAGCTGTATAATTAGTACCTACGAAAGCAGTACACTCACCGTTAACTGGCGCCCGTTGTCGGTGTCCGCAGCTCCATGAATATTCCGCCCTCCAAGCGTCACTTCGTGCACGGAGCCGGCGTCAACACCACCGAAGACGCGCAACCAACGCAACCACGCAACGCATTCCAATAGACCAAGAGACTAACTGAGAAGACTGAGAGAGGAGAGCGGCGCGCCACCCCGGCGCTAACCCCGTCTGCGTCATGTCTGCGTCGCCGAGCAAGGCGCCACAACGGCGCCAAAGGGCGATCGTGCGATATGTATGGCGTATACGGCGGCTCTTCCGTATACCGAAGCCAATCTAAACGCGCTTCAGGAGGGTCCAGTGACTCCTTCCCAAATGCGAACTCTTTTTCTCTGCCTGTACCTTCCAAAAGGGGTCAGATGGACACCCGAAGAGAGTCACGGTTCCATGACCCTCTTTTGACTCTCTTTTTTCTTAGAGTGAGGGGGAGGGGGTGCTCTGAATTAATTTTGACAACCCGGAGTTCATTAACGTGCGCGTAAACTGGCGTTTCGTACTTCGGCCTAATCAAAATGCGACCGCCACGGCCGGGAACAGAACCCGCGTCCTCGAGCGAACCAGCGCTACATCTTAGCAGCTAACCAACCACTGCGGGTGTAGCAACAAGATGACAAGATCATACGAATTATGCTGCCGAGGGTGTACAACCCAATGCGACACGAAGAACCAGAATACTGACTGAGAAGCATTGCGTCGGCGCCTACCTACGCAGTGCGGCGCCTTGTCGGACCAGCGACCTGAGGGGCTGCAGACGACCTCCTCCGAGCCGACCAGGTTGTAGCCTTCCATGCAGGCGAACTTGGCCTTGCTGTGCATCTGATTGCCATGGTCACTGGTCACGCGGTTCTCATCTCCATAGCCCTCAATGGGCGGGCACGTTACATCTGCGCAAAAGCGCAATGAGACAACGAGACAAACACAAGTGTGCAGAGATATGTATCGCGTTCACTTTTTTTTTAATGAAATCGAAATTTTGGGAAAGCGCCTGCGGTAGATATGAGAATTGATATATATATATATATATATATATATATATATATATATATATATATATATATATATATATATATATATATATATATATATATATTATATATATATCCCCGATAGCCTAGCACCGCAAGTTGTGATAGGGACTCGAGATCTAGTTAAGGTGTTCTCTCAAAAAAACAACATGACAACACACATGAAAATAAACTACCCCCACTTACGTCCTTCACAGAAATGTACTGGCCCAAGGTTACCTTAGAGCAATTAGGCCTACTGTTGGTTCGAAGGCGTTGTCCTACTGAATAACAGAAGCAAAGCAAATTCTGGCACCATACCTGTATTATAAGCTCATGGCATCAGTAAGTTGAAGTTCGCTTTAAGTGAAAACGAGACTAAATAGAAAGCTTCTGGCTCGGACATTTAATGCATTCTAAAATTAACTGTACAATGAAGTTCACCTCAGGATCGTCCAAGTGCGCTTGTTCGTAGCCACATTTCTCGCGCCGCAATTTTTCGTGTAAATCGGTCATTAAATTGACTTGAACAGCTCTTGACAGGAGACATCCGTGGGAATCCTTTAGTTAGGTCGGTCGTAACATTCTACCATTATTCATCCCCCTTACAAGAAGATATACACGGGACGAACCACTGATCGACGCATTCAACATGGCCAGCCTACTCGTATTTCAATCGTGCACGAAAAGCCTCGGCACTGTTGCATGAATCTTTTCGGGAGCCGGGCGTTCCGCTTCTTCTTTTATTCAAGGCGGAATAATCAATTCGCTGTTTACGGAAAAGAAGGCAGAGAGAGAGCGGGCCTTACCTCTGACTCTGACGTGAATCTCGTTGGTCTGTCCCCGAGGCGTCGTGCAAGTGTACGTCCCGGAATCGTGCTCTTTCGCCTTGTAAATGAGCAGCTCGTAGCGCCACTGTTTCTCGTCGGCCGACAGGATCCAGCCCTTGGCGTAGTCTCTAAATGAGCCCAATAAATGTTCCCCATCACGGCCTGTTTGACGTTCGGACGTGAAAGGAAGTGAACGGGTATGTATAGAAAGCGAGCGAAAGAAATAGGAACCACGTCGCGTGTTCCCTGAACCCGGAGCGCAGGGTGAATTTTCAATGAGCCAGCGGCGGCGGCGGCGGTGCAAACATTACGCGCGCAGCAGCGCGGAGAGAGGAAGGGCCGACCTTTTACATATGCGCACTGGAATTCAGCGGTTCCTCGCGCGGCTGTGATTCGGAGCAGGCGATTCGAGCGAGCGCGCCCTTAAAATTCTCCCGTGGTGATGGGATTGGGGGAGAACGGTGAAACAAGAAGAAGAAGGCAGCAGCAGAAGAAAAGAGTGTTGCGAAAGGAGGGAGTGATGCGCCTACGGCGAAAGACGGTCGAGCACCTAGCGCTGTCGAGTTTCAAGACGGAAAGCATGCTTTGCCACATAAAGCGCAGTTATGAGGAGAATGCATACGTCGACAAATTTTCATCTTTTTTTTTTTTCACTCTTTTCGTTTCGCAGAAAAATGCAATTTTGCTGAACTAAAAAACTGAAACAGAAAAAAAGTTAAAAAGTAAAAACTATTACCAATGTCAGCGACTGGCTCTTCTCTGTAACCCCTGCGCATGCTGGCGCCATTCGTGAATCGCGAAGCCTTATGAACTCATGAAGGAGACACATTAAATAGCAATCTCGCTGCCAACCACAATGCCCAATGGCACCACGAGACATGATATCTTGTGATTACTACACTTTAGTGAACTAAAGCACGGCGCAGCGTCATTGCCTGAGCTATAGCTATAGGTTACGCTGACCTATTACTCTACATTGGGGAAGGAGAACGGGGAAGCAAGGGAACGATGAATGGCGATCATAAGTTAAGGAGGTGCGTATATGCAAAGCCGTCACGCTGTGGCAACTCTAAATCCGTGCGCCTAGTTCAACGGCTTGAAAAAAAAAAGCTACAGCCGATCCCGCAACACAGACTGCGGGGCGTTCGACGGAAGTGTCGTGCAAATCGCAATTTTATGGCAACGGGTACACGGAGCAACGAGAACTGACGAACTCGCGCAGACATGACAAGAAGAAAAAAGGCCTTCGGGGAAAATGATGACGCACCTCTGTGATGTCCAGGCCCATTGCGGATTGCCGCTGAACCGTTGATACAGGCAGTAGAGGTACACGTTGGTCTCCGGATAAACGACCAGCTCACCCTCCTCGGACACTCCGTACTCTCCTTTCTCCACCGAGTACAGGATGGTGGGTGGCACCTGCACTGCACGGCACAGGCCGCCAGACTCCCGGCTCTCTTGGGGCCGCAAATGGGCGCCCCTCTTCCACCCCTTACTTCTCTTTTATTTACCATCACAACGGTTACCGAACCAGTATGCTAACAGGTGCTTTTTATTTTCCTGCAAATGAGAGCTTGATGGTACATTTGGAAGCCAAATAAGATAACAGCGCAATGAGACAGGGCTGAACTCGAAGATACGGGTGAAAGTTTCGTTTGTTATTTCCGGTTAATTCAGTTACATGCAGTATTACTCTTCAGTTTTTATTTCTCTTCTTGCCTGCCAACTGATAATGATATCGGCCTGTGCATTCTCGTCAAGAAGGCGTACTCGGCACGAAAGCCCGCTTCGCGGATTAGGATGCTAACAAGCTCCGCGTGTGACAGGGCCCCCTGTATGGCTTTCAAGCAGTGCCTCGTTACACGTCTACCATTAGAACTTTGACGCAAACTTTTGTCCAGTCGTAACCTTCAGATCTGCCCCTTTGACGGTACATCGCGAAAAAGTTGCAGCCAATTAAATCACGAAATGTTAAGCTAGGAAATGGGTGCGTAATGTCATTTGTGCGCGTTGTATTCCACTTTTATTAGCCTAATTATGCCGATGGCTAATCTGGCAGAAGCGAAGCTCCTTCGCGAGCCATGTCCCTTCAAGTACCAAGCAAATTTTGACTGCTCTGTTTATGAGAGCACGTGGGCATCAACTTATACGCACCTAAAAAAAGAAAGACTTGTTTACATGGCAGTGAAAAAAAAAGAAACATTCCAAAAAATAACCTCTACGTTGGACTCATTCTCGGTCCTTCACTTTTTCAAAAAGAAAGGAACAAAGGCGTAGGCAGTTAAGTGAAATTCGCGCATTCTGGAAGAATCTATCGCCAAAACATTTGCCAGTGTGAGTTTGACACGGACAGGTAACATGTGTAAATACAAATGTGCATAAGAGAATGTTAATTTGAAGTTGAAATATACTTTTAAAATGTGGAAGCGTTACTTTATACTAAAAGATTATATCGAATGAGACTAAGTTTAAATAGCATTTCGCAGTCAAAGTGAACACAGCATTCTCCCTAGGCGCTAGACCTGACTGTGATTTCATATGATAACCCTGTATATTAAGTAAAGTATTACTGTTGCCTGCTTGCTTGGCAAATATGTAAAAACCCATAAGCTATCTTGAAAGCCCCACATCGATTTTAGAATGAACAGAGTTAATCGGACACTTGTATAACCTCTCGGAAAATTTTGAGTCCCACAATTAAAGGGGCCCTGAAACACTTTCCCAAGTAGCCATGGAATGGCTTCACTAAAGAAGTTTATTTCCTAACGAATCAACTACCGCAAAAATTTTTAGAATCCGTCCACTACGAGCGGAGTTACAAAGACTTGTCACATGCTGTAACTGCTTCCTCTCTTCTCTCGTCCTGACAAAAGCGCTGGAAGCTAAGCAGGGAGGGGTGGCACGGGGGAAGACGGTACGTCACGCGCGCCTCGTGACCTTGAGAACTTTTTTTTTCTTAGAACGCGTGGCGTACTTTCAGTGCGATCGCGCGCGCGCGCGCGCAGGGGCAAGTGACGGCTTTTTGCGGCAGCCGAAGTAACTACCGAGCGCGCCATGCCCAAATCAGCCAATGGCGTAGAACTTGTGTCAGTGACGCAGTGATTTTGAGTCAACAGCCCCACTTGTGGAGAGAAGAGGAAGCGATTTTTAGCTGACTTTGAGAATTTAGGAAAAATTTGCAGCGCAAAATAACACAAGGACGAGAAGGGAGGACACAACACGTGCGCTGTTGTGTCCTCCCTTCCCTTTTGAGAATTTATTGTAAATACCAGGCCGCGCGCTGCACTATAATGTTTGGCTCGTATGTTCTCGGGAGCCTCGACTACCGATCGGCAGCGTTTTCTGACCATGCTGAAAAAGTGTTGCAGGGCCCCTTTAACGCTCAAACAATTGTTATACACGATATATATACCCGTACACTGTTGGAGTGTGCATCCTCAGTGTGGGACTCACGACATGCCCCTTTAATAAACTGCTTTAAAAGCGTTCAAAATCACTTCGCCTGCTTTATACTAACTACCATCGTGCGGCAAGCGTAAAACAGATGAAGGCTATCCACTGAATCCTCCTCCCCTCTTGGCCAGCAGGAAGCAGCCACGTTTACAATTAATCCATAAAATTTATTACCAGAACGCAGCACTTCAGTCGGCATTGATTAATCCAGCACCATCAGTCTCATCTCGTAGAGATCATACACATAAGCTACACGCTCCTCACTCGAACGCAGTGACACATTCAAATCATTTTCTTTATAAAACATGCAAAGAATAGAACGGTATGCAAGCATCTATTGTCAGCGTAAGCAATCCGGCTCTATTTAAATGGGTCCTGAACCACTTTTCCAAGCAATCATCCAATGACCTCAGTATCGGAGTTTGATGCACGAATTGATTGCCGTGAAAATTTCTCGAATTCGTCATGAACGAGCGGAGTTAGAAGAACTTGTCGCGCCCGTTGAACGCTCTCTCTTCTCTCGTCCCGACGAGAACCCAAGAAGCTACACAGGGAGGGACGGCGCGGGGGAAAGAAGCTACGTCAGCGCGCGTCATGACCTTGAGCACTCGTGATGAAACACGATCGCTCTCTCCTTTTGTGATTCCTGTGCGCGAGTGCGGTTCACTGTGCGATGTTAGATTACGGAGCGCGGCGCCGGCAGGCGGTGGCAAACGCTACTCTTGATTTATGTCGGCTGTTGGCCAACAGCCCGCTGTCTGTTGCTCGACGTCAAACAGCAGGCGCCGGCAGCTCCGAAGAGAGTGAGCACAGGCCTGTGCATCAAAAGAGAGTGCCCGAGAAATAGGCAACTTCGCACCCCGCTTCTAAACTTTCCTTGCCGCGCACAACTGCAAAGATTTTGCCGAGCTGTTCATAGCAGGGTCTTCTACCCGCAAAGCGTGTTTTTCCACCAAGCCCGAGGGGTGGTTCATGACACCTTTAAAGCCGTTTTGGTTAACTACACCCAATTTTAGAGCCTAGTTACTAATAATGCATCATGCCACTTTTGGTATTAGTATTAGCGCGATATTTGACAATTATGTACGTATTCAAATAACGTGCTTAATTTGTGCATTGCAGAAACGCTGATCCCGAAAAACGTAATTAGTGAACTAAACGTATGTTTAATTGACGATTACAGGGTGCATTAGTTTATTAGGCCTAATAATTGGGCCTTGCTGGGAATAATCCATTATGTGATTTTCGTTATCAATATAGGCGGGATATTTGAAAATTACGTACCTATGCAGCTCTCATTATTTACCTATTCCTTGCAGGAGTGTTTATGGTGGAATGTAAATTAGTGAGATAGCATAATGTTTCATTAATATTTATAATGTGCAGCATAATGTTTCATTATTATTTATAATGTGCCGATTTTTATTAAACTTTTACCTTTCTTTATGTAGTCCCTCCCATCCACGATGTATTTTTACTCTGATGATACTGCAAATGAATAAATATGCGTGAATAGTTGTGATCCTAGCTTTATCCGCTTAGCTATCCACAAAGACACTTAGTTGACAAATTAAAAGTCATCGTGACAGTTGGAAGTGGAAGTGAAAATTAGAAACATTTACTTTTGTACTAACAGAAACGAACATGAAGTCAGGAGTTTAAAGATTAATTCCGATTAATCTTTTATCAGCTCACAAGGCAACATAGTAGCCCAGGTTCGGCCATATTTGCGAAAAAACCACCTCGTTAGTACTCAAGCATTCGTAGCATTTATTGAAATTAAAATTCAGAAAACTGTCCTATCATTTATTAACATCATTATCAGGCGGCTTGTAAGGCACAATACTAATGAGGTGTTTGCATTAAGTGTGGTCGACCCTGTATGTGCGGCGACACTGTTATAAAACCACGGCTATGGAGGTTTCCCTATACGCGATCACAGATTAGAGAACGTAATTTATCTGTCGTCAAGTGATCGTGCTTTCTTTTTTTGTCAGAAAGCGTCCGTATACGTTATACTTACTACTTAATTGCGCTCTTTTTATTGCTTATCACATTTGAATAAAAGCTGGCGTTTACAAGCGTGGTGCCGTTACCGCAAGTAGGGCACCCGGAATAGTGGCATTCTGCATTGTGTGGCGGTGCGTCTGTGAGTGTTTTTGTAGGCGTGCGGAGTTTACGAGAGGCTACTGCGTGTTGTGTGATCTTTTTATGGCATACAAAATGTCGTCAACTCGTTCGGTCATGCATAGGGGGCAAGGTATTCGTTCCCTAGTGAACGACGCGCGTGGTTGAGTGGTGGAGTTCAACATAGGAAACGTTCACTGCGAAGTCGAACAGTGGTATCGAAAGCGATTTCTTCCGCATGGTACTCCAGGTTTTCTTCGACAGCTGAGTGAACACTAAGTAATACAATCAGAGAGTCTTTGACCCACCAAGTTCGAGCGCGTTACGTTGCCACTGAACGCAGCCTTTTAACAGTTGGTGAAGTCGTTGGGCTATTCCACTCGAGGGTGTTATATGGGCAGTTGGATGAGCGCGGCATGTGCCAGCTCTATAAACAGCTCAGATTCAAAGTGACAGCCGCGGTCTATGGTGATTACGGTGGTGACACCGAAGCGGCATGTCCACCCGGAAACGATAATGATTGCCTCTGTAGACGCCATGGTATCGCGTATCGGAAACGCTTCACGCCTACAGTGCATAAAGCTGTCCACGCAGCTTCGGATGTAGCTTTTACCGCTTAGTTAAGGCGATGTACCGACAACGTCAATATAGCAAAGTTAACATGAATGTGACATTAGCGTATAACATTTCCTAGCGCTTCACAGTAATACTATGCGACAGCTTTTAAATATGTGCGTACCCTATCATCTCAAAACAAGCCGGAGCCTGTTTCCGGTGACTGTGCGTTTCACTGGTAAGTGGAGGACGCCACACGTCGGCAATCAGTTCACTTTCCCTCTCTCACTCACTGCTATACACCAGGCTTTACATGCAACGCACGAGTCCACTTACCCATATCAATCTATACTGGCTCATCAATGCAATTCTCCTTCTTGTCGTATTAGAGCCGTAGGCCTATACATGAAGGCGACGCTCTGGAATTGCGGTGCGATGAGCCACAGGCCGCATTTATGTGAACGCGGCTAATGTGAACGTGGTCAAAACGACAGTCGGGCGAATAGAATACTTCGTGTATCGCGTCCTTTTCGCACGCTAGTAATGCAGACACTCAACGAGACCAACCGCAGACATCAATGCTGATATCCGGGGCAACATGAAACGAGAGGTAATAAGGCGCCGAGTGGCGCGCACGCTAAGGTTACTTGAGTCGTGCAGCTTGGAGATCTGTTTGCGATAAGAGCACAGCACAAACGGCCGCGCTGACAGTGGACGCCTCACACGCAATTTAGTCTAGAGTTCGGCGAAATATCGTCTGGAAAGGAGTGAACATGATAGGAAAACCGTACAGTACGCTCGCCAGATGCGGCCAGATGACAGCAGTATTGGTGGCTATCTTTGAAGCAGTTAAGCTTATCTACGAGAATTCTGAGCCACGAAAGTGGGTGATATGCACGGATAGCAAACCTGCCCTTCAGCTAATCAGAAATGCGAGATCACTTTACAAAAATGGTGAAATAGCACAATGTATTGCAGAAACGGTGGAATATGCCTCAGCGCAGGGTCACAACATCGTATTCCAATGGATACCCAGTCACATTGGAACAAGGGGAAATGAAGAGGCTGACAGCCTCGCGAAGAAAGCATTGAACGAAGGACGGGATTGCGCAATTCCTGTGTCTGGGGCGGATATACGACATTTTATAACGCAAGGAGCTAGCCATTGTTCGATGGAGAAGTGGTTTGATAGCCCTAAATCAAAGGAATCAGTACTTTATGAAGTTGATCCACACAGAAAATTTTTCATAGCGACAGATCTCCCACGACACTTAGAGACTTTAATCCACAGACTTCGATTGGAAGTAGCCTACACAAACAGCTTCCTGCACAAGATACATCGATCCAACTCCCCGGAATGCCATTGTGGTCAAGCAGAAGAAAATGTTCGCCATATTCTTTTGGAGTGCGTTAAATACGCGAATGAAAGAGAAAAATTAAAGAAAAAATTAGCAAGTTTGGACAGACGGCCCCTCACATTAAAGAAATTACTTGGACCATGGCCTGAGATGCATCTTCAGAAAAAGGCGAACATCTTCCTGACAGATATTTTAGTGGAGACCGGACTAGATAAGCGCCTGTGATAGACAGCCAGGGATTGATTTATATGAAATGTGTTAGTGCATATACTGATAGTAGAAAAGGAAGGTGTGCGGGTGAACAGTTTATGACAGTGTGAACTGCTGCAAGCAAACTGTGTATTGGCATGATATTTGAAGTGGTTTCAGTGTGCGGATTGTTCATGTTTAGGTACCGTTCAGTATTATTCTTTTTTTTTTCGCTGCATAACTTCGTGATATGGAGTAGCCGAGGCAATATGGACCTCAACCTCTCCACAGCAAAACAGTTAGAACAGAACAGATGCGGGACAAAAGGAAAAAAATTAATGAACTCTGCGACGCAGGCCCAAGTCGTCTGTAAGCAAGCGCTGTCCACGCGTCGTACTCACGGAAATTTTGACAGCTTGCAATGACGTAGTCCTCAGAGAGCGCTGTTGCATGATGTGTAAAGCTGAAATTACGCTCACTTCAGCTCCTTTGTAAATTAATAAAGCATGACCAGAGACCCTATCTGTTACGTAAAGCAGGCAGCTGGGAGCCGTGGAGTCACTCGTTGACATTAGTTACTCGCGCTGCAGTGCTACCTTTCTAGATACACTTGGACGTTCCAGTTCCAAATTTTATATTGTACCAGAAGAGGCCGTCATCGTTGTCGTTATTGTTTGGCGGTAACAGGAGTGCGAATGTGAAATGTCGGGAAAGCTGAGGAATCAGCGAATGAACCAGCGTTCAGGTACAGGTAGCAGTCCCATGCGTGGGTGCGTCTATTATGGGAGGGTCACTGCACTAGGGCGTGAAGCAACTTCCACCTATGTCAGCGGCGCGGCAAGCGGAGCTTGCTGGAAGCCAGAGGATAGCATTTCGGCAATTTGCCTGCGAATGGCCTGCCGTGTGGTCGACGACAGAGCCGACCCCTGGACGTGGGGAAGTAGTGAAAGCAGACAGGCGCCCTCTTGACGAATGAAGACCTCGATTTGGCCTGTCAGACTCGCTGTCATTATGGCAGACAGTAACCGCAAGGGTAGAAAATCTTTCGACGTGAGGAACTCTTCGGCGAGCGAGTTGACGTTGTCGACGTTATTCATCAAAACTGTGGCAGTAGTTGACGACAGCATCGTCAGTGGTCGGATCCCTAACGAGGAGCATCTGAAAGGCGTCGTCTTCGATGCCCTTCGTACTTTGCCTGACTTTTTCTTCTTCGGTCATCTTTAGGTTCAGATGACTATAAAGATCGACAACGTCCTCTATGTAACTCGCTTAGCTCTCCAGGCTGTTGCCCTCCCTGCCGGAGTCGCTGTTCGACGCGAAGCGTTCGCACGGAAAGCCGGCCAAACACTAAAAAAAAAAGCAGCCTTGAAATCAGCCCGAGTTGCAATGCTTGCCTTATGGTTGCGAAACCAAAGGTGGGCCACACCCGCGAAATAAAATATAATTAGCCTTCCTTAATATTGTTGCATCCTGCCATCGTTTGTGATTACTCACGCGTTCACACGACGAAAGCCAATCATCATCCAACTTCAGTGTCAGCGCTACGACTGAATAAATACTGGTAGATCACGCTCACGATGAACGGCACCACAGATAATTGGGTCAGTCAAAGAGGTCGACCGCTCAGCAACGTCGGCTGCCATGGCGGAGGTAGTCGTGGCGGAAAAAGTATAGCTTCGGAGTTCCGGGGTGAAGGCCTACCGAGCACCTCCACCAAATGTAACGGCATTTGTTATTATCACCGATGGGACCAGCGTTGAGAACTCCTCGCGTAGCCACCCCGAGACTTGGGATAGATGTTTTCCTGTATCTTGTATAGATGCTTTCCTGTATTCATATACATGGTTTCTTCAATAAAAACTTTTAAGTTGGCAGTAAGCGCCCGTTCTCGTGTTATCTTCCTTCGTCCTAAATTCATGCAGTTTCTTCAACTTTCGACTGACGTACCAACTAGCCCGCCTTTCGCCGCTTGTCCAGTTTGAGACTTGGGACTTCGTCCTCCTCACTTCAGGGGCCAAGTGGCAGCAGCGCTTCTTGAGCTCTGTTTGTCATTACATTAGCAAAATGAGCCGCATGAGAATAATTGTCTTGATAAAGGAAATACTCTATTCATATAGCTGCTGGTGGGCGAATTTATCTCCGTGTATTTCCCAGACACGCCTGCATATAATTCAAACCGTGCTCATTAATCACATTTTCCAGCACAGTGCTGTAACTGATAAAGTCTTAACTACAAATAGAAAGTCCCCATAAAAATTGCTTCAACAGGCGGGTTCCACGTTACTCCCGCTGTTTTGACCATGTGAGCTTTCCGTATTTATATTTAGTAGAAATAAAAAAGCCTCAATAGCTGGCGCCAAATGTGCCCGCTGTTCCTTTATAGTCACCGCAAAATAATCAGAAAAAGGTCCCCATATTTTAGCAAGATGAGGAGTCTTTTAGCTCAGGTTAAAATACTACGACATTTTACCGGCTTGCACTATGTACGCTGCGTTTTCCTTAAGAGAACTGAATTTCCTTAAAAATCTGCAGCGCAATGCTTCCTTGGCACTTAGCGCTTGTCATTTATAAACTAATGGTCCCCTTCCGGCATCAAGGTGCCAGAACGAGGGTTTATGCGTGGTAAGTTTGACATACTGTGAAAAATGGTCAACCGGCATGAACTCTCCAGTCCTTTGCCAGTCCTATCGGTGCACTTTTTAGCTATCCCCAGGGGCCGAATTCATAAAATGTATCGTTCATAAGTGCTCTCTGCCTTTTGCTGACCGTTTTCGCTAACAATTATGTACAACACCCGGATTTGCTGAAATTTTATCTTACGAACATCACTTGCGCAAGAACGTCTGGAAAATACGTATTCATAAAAACGTCTGACGCTAGAATTGGTCGCAAGAGAAGGTTTCAGCCAGTTCTGATGTCTGGCACGTCATTAGTGAAGCTGGCTAGCTAAAGGCAAACAATTGCGAAGGAAAAGCTTTGCGAATTCTGACCCAGGTTTCTGCTCATCATTGCCTGGCGGGAAAACATGTAAGTGCCCTTGCCACGTTATATGCCACACGATGAAAATTGGCTAGGCACGTTCAGCACGAAGCTTCACGGCTGGGCAGTGTGAAATGTGTAGCGGGTGAGCTCAGCCTGTTTTTCTTATTTACCTTTTTCACCGGCGGCCCTTTCTGCACGTGCTGTTTCCCATATTTATATCCAAAGCCTCGGTTCGAAGTGAGTAGAGGCAGTTTCGCGGCTCACTCACCGGATAAGTTGCTCTGCTGAGAGGTCTCCAGGCAGCTAGGCATAGCGGCCGACCACTGGCCGTTGAGACAGCGCACAGTCGCGTTGCCCACAAACTTGTAGCGGCCCAGCTGGGTGCAGCGGAAGCTGAGCACGCTCTCGTGCGCCATTTGGCTGAGCCCGGTGACAGTGAGGGGCCGCCCCTCGTGGTGCACTACCAGGTGAGGCTTCATAGGCGGCAAGGGGCACGGCTTCAGCACTGAGTGGAAGCGGCCGCCGTCTGCGGGAAGAAACAGTTTGCTCGTCCGCACAGCGCTCAGGATGCATCGCTTCGAAAAAATTCGGGTCTGCCGCGTGCGGTCGTCAGAAGCGCGCAAAGCAGTGCGCTCAGTAGTGAATTTAAGTCGTTTCAAACCAAACAGCCACTGCAGATGATGCTCGCGAAACGACTGTTTAACTTAACGGCATGCGTTCATTGGCTCTAATCACGAAGTCGGCCGCGCTGCGAAAGTGAGGAGACTTAGCGGCTGCTTGACTTTTGAAAGACGCGTATTAGGAAGCAAGCGGCCTTAAACGAGTGCGACAGGTGAAAAGAACGCCGTTGGCAGGCACCGCTTTCACGCGCGAAACGCATGTCGTCTACGTCAAAAGCTTCGTCTATGAAAAGCTCAGCCGTGTGCACCCAGGTCATTAGGTACGTGACAGAAGCGGCATCTGGGCAGTGTGGCAGAGCTCTTGCACAGGTTCTTAGCCCCCCCCCCCCTCCCCCAGAACAATGCAGCGACATTTGCTAAGCTTCGAAGTTTCTTCGGTCAAAAGTCAAACGCGAATCCTCGCGTTTGACAACCAAAACAAAAAAAAGCAATTTGCAACGGTTGAAACAACGCCCACTTCCGGTACATTTCTTGGTGCATGCAGTTGCTGTTGATAAGTGTATCGAAGATTCTCGTATGGTACACTGAAAACTTCAGTAATACAATAATAAAAAGCCCGCTTCTTGCAGTCTCAGGGCATATGGGAAATATTGAGGGGTCGTCGAAGAAGGGATAAGTTGGTCACATTAATTTCTATTAGTCTGTCAGCGTGCTCCTCGTATCTGCGATGCACACATCCGAACGATGAAAGTCAGGCAGGCAAGGCCGTATAAAGCGACCTCAATTTTGCGTATTACAGGAATCGCGCAATTGATACAGTAAGGTCGCCACAGAGCCCTGAGAAATTTTAACAGCGTAGCTGTTTATGCTAGGCTTATCCCCATATAGAGTTCGTGAAAACTATCATTATGATAGTTTTCACGAACGAGAGCTAGAGAACGAGTAAACGGAGAGAGAAAGATATAGGTAGAAAAAAAAAGAGAAAGAGGGAAATAGAGAGAAAGAAATGGAAGAAAGAAAGAAGATAGAACGACGGAGAAATAAGAGACAGAGAGAGAAAGAGATAGAAATAAACAGACGCAAAAAAGGGATAGAAAAAAAAAGAGAGATCAAGGCACAAAGGGAGAGAAAAAGAAAGAAAGAAAGAGCGAGAAAAGGGAATAAAAAAAGCTAGAAATGACGAGAAAGAAAGGGAAAGAAATGGAGGGAAATAGAGACAAAAAAAAGATAGCGAAAAATGAGAGAAAGAGAAAAAGCGAAAGGCCGCCTAGCAACGCTGTACCTTCAGGCCCTGGCAGCAATAGTGCGAAGCTGCCTTATAATTTTTTAGAGTCGATTTATGATTGTGGTTGTATTTATGCGTCATATCTTAGGTACACGTGAAAGAAGCTTCGAGAAAAAGAGAGAGGTTGGGGATGCAGGAGAGGCGGGGAGGTTAACGTCAGGAAGACTTTGCCCAGTTTTCTACCCTACGCATGGGAAAGGAAATCAGTACGTGAAAAAAAGAGAGAAAAAGCGAGAAAAAACATGAGGGCAGACGATTCACAATACATGTGCACAGTGCAGCGCAGCTGGAGACGATCACTTAAAGGCGTCCTGAGCCCCTTTTCCAAGTAATCATCGAATGACCTCAGTAACGGAGTTTATTGCCTCACGAATCGATTGCCAAAAGGATTTCTCGAATCTGACAAGAACGAGCGGAGTTAACAGGTATTTGTTGCACGCTTTAAGCGCTTTCTCTCTTCTCTCGTCACGATGAGCGCGCTGCAAGCTACACAGGAAGGGATGGCACGGGGAAAAGAAGCTACGTCAGCGCGCGTCACACCTTGAGCGCGTCATGAAACGCAATCGCTCTCTCCCGTTGTGATTCCTGTGTGCGCTAGTGTTGCTTAGTGCTGTTATTCCAACAGTGGGGGAGGAGGAAGCAAGCAGAAAAAAAAGAAAGGAGGAGCAAGTGATGGGCAGAGCTGTGGGCAGAGCTGTGGGAGCGCCTCGGGGGCGTGTCGTCATTTGATAGTGAGGCGATTTTGATGCTCGCAGCTCATCAGTGACGCGCTGAGAACTTTCTTAATCGCAAGAACTTGATATCTCTCAAGAATACGCGAAAAAAAAAGCATATTCTCCTCGACTACGCGTTTGGGGCGCTGCCTCCAACGCGATGACACATAGCAGCAAAGCTGCGTAGTTTGCCGCATGGGAGATGGTGCTGTCGTCACATACACGATAGTTGATAGAATGCCGTCGCATAAAAAATTCCGAGTGTCTCTTACACTAGCGTTAAGACAACTCGAAGTCGAAAGGCCCTCCCCTTAGTGCATTAAAGACTGAAACATCGCGTCAAGATCCGTCGAGACGTTTGGCTTGTAGTGTCTCATTTCGTACTGTTAGAGCCTCCTCGAGCGTTCACATACAACAATAAATATGACAACAGGCGAATAACAGACCATTCACATAAAGAATGAGATAATTGGTTTTGTAGAACACTACTTTTTTTTAGCATCCGGGATAGATCAAGATGGCAATGGGTGGACATTGCAAGTTTATGTAAGGCACTCGCGTTAGCCTTAAAAAGCAACTGCAAAATTCCTCACTTTGTTATTTACTAATACGCCTCATTTATAGTGGCTTTTCTACAAGCTGAGTCCGTTCACTGTACGTTGCTGGATTGTAGGGGCCTGAAAAGATCATAAAATACTCATGAGACCCCACAAATAAGTTTCAAACGCATTACGCGTACAGTAGCAGGAAATATCTTTCTTTACGTGGCTCAGTTAATCGCCTGTGCCTATGCTTAGGGTTTTCAAAAAAAAAAAATAGCGTAGCCTGCACCGGAGGCGCAACGCAATGCTCTTACAGAGACAGCGGACCTTATGGCCACCTAGGTAGTCCTAGCTGGCTGCTGCTGTTTTGCTGTTTTGCAAATTTTCTCTTTCTTTGTTCCTCTATTTCTTTCTTTTTCTCTCTTCTATCTGTTTTTTTTTTCTATGCCCTTCGTGTTAGCTTAGCGACTTAGCACTCCCACTCTAGAGGACACTGGTTCGATTCCCAGTATAAGCCACGGTGGTTGGGCATTCAAACCTCCCCTCCCCCCTCAGATTTTTTGCATCTTGTATATATGTGTGCATTCGTATAGGGAAGTCGATGTAAAACCCACATGTATACCATGAGGAAAATTCCCACTTTGCACAAATTTAATGCCAAGCACGGCACACATCCGATAGCTGGTTGCGCTATTTTACGCACTAGTCGCCTCTTCGTTTTCTCGTGGTCTCTAGAAATATTTCGGTGCTGCAACCGCGCTTCTCCGTCTCACGATTCTTTCTTGGTGTTTCCCATAATTGCACCAAACACAGCGCTTGCGCATCATTTAGATATCACCTACAGCAGAATATGCTTGGAGTTGTTTTTTGTTTCTCTTTTCTTTTCTCTCTCTCTCTACGCCATGATAGAAATAGACGGTCATTCAAACTTGAACACTCTCGATAAGACACGGGCTACATCTTATTTCACGGGTGGTCTTGAACGATGTACGAAGGAATTGTGTTTATTCGCGGCTACGTTGCTGCTCGCTGGTAAAATTGTCTATAGGCATTCCGGAATTTTCTAACCCGCTTCAAGCGTTTTCCTGAGCAAAAAAAGAATAATGCTTGCTCGTCGTCATGTCTTCGCTATACGCCGTGCGAGCGTCTGAACAACCTTTGGACTGCTACGAAACACTTTTTGTCTTTGGGCTCGCATCCTCGTCACCATTCCCCGCGCCTGCTCTCTCCAAACCACGTTAAACCGGATTGACACGAGACCGCTTTCGAAAGTAAACATCTTTTGGCCACTTCCACTCGAACCGCTAGCCCGGAATGCGACGAAATCGTCGCTGCATGCTGCCGAACTCGACAGTTATCGGCGACCATTTGCAAACGCGGCGTACCGCTACGCGTGTGCTCGCAGCTGGCGTTCCTATACCCTCTGCCTTTTGCTATGTGCTTCAATCCGCTTCTCTCAGCGCGAACGTCCGTGAGTCAGTTTAAAACCCGAGACCTCTCTTTATTTCTCAGTCTCTCTTTTCACTCTCTCATTCTCTCTCGCACACACAGATCTGCAGCTGTTAAGTCGAAATCTCGGCGTTGACATTTCAGAAGGGAGGGGGGGGGGGGCGGAAACTCATTAAGAAAAACATAAACACGAACGCGAGATCAGCGAGCATGGTCCTCTCGGTGCAAACGATGCTGAATTTCGAGGATTGCGAAAACGAAGAGGAAGCGAGAGAATGTCAAAGAGAGAGAAAAGGAAAGATCCGTGTGGCCGAGATCGAAAACGCTGCTCCGTGCCCGGTATACGAGACACAATTAAGCCCGGAAGTTAGCCGACGGGCTTTAGAGTGCTCGGCATTAGGCATTCCCGCGATGACTGCGAGCCAAGTACATATATATAGTAGATGCCGGCAGAAGCCGAGCGCCGTCTGAAGTCTGGGAAGCGTGCAGCGATATATCCGCTCGAGGAGACTAAGAAATATCGACAAGCGCAAATCCGCAACTGGAGTTTTTAATTACGTGCGCAAACAAAGGGTGCACAAGCAGAGCAGACGAGGAAGAAAGAATAAAAATTTAAAAAAAAGGTTAATGAGAGACGGAGACGTCGTCGGAACTGGCAGCTTAGCCTGATAGTCCGGAGCGAGTGAAAAAAAATAAAGAATAAAATTGCAGCCCCGATGTAGAAGCGGAATGAAAACTAAAGAATAAAACAGGCGCTTGGAACAACGCCCGAGGAACCGGGGAGAGTTAATTGGACGAAATACGTCGAAAAACGTAGAAGCGCACTGAACAGCTATCGAGTGAGTACGAGCGAAATTAGGAAGGAATGGTCCCGAGATAGTCCAAAGTGCTGTCCAGCTTATTATTATTGTTACATCTATATATTAATTTCTTTCCGCGTTTTTGACGCACGGAATTAAATTCACGCGCGATAACTAAGCTCGCGCAGGCTGTGCGTCGAGAAAGGAAGCTGTATTAAGCATAATGTGATACAGGATAGGATCTATCCGAATCTAGATTACAGAGTAGCGGAGTTTTTCTGGGCCACGGAACTTAACGACGATATCGGAAAAGCAAACGCTTTCTCTGGAGAGTGTGCACACCATGAACTGGCAAAAGGGCGGCGCAGAAAGCGGCGCGAGACACCGCGAATATCAGAACAGTAGCCTCTAAATGAACGCTGTGCAAACAATGGTTCCCCCGGCTCCGGGGAGCGAACAGGGCCGCGCATAAGGAGGGTCGGTGAACCCCTCGCTCATGCGGGGTTACAAGATGATACAAAGGATTTAGGAAGACACTTCTTTTTCTCTTTTTTTTTTGCAGGCACTGGCTGCTTCTGTTTGTCGAACAGTCGTCTTCATCGTAATCATCCTTCCCGTTTCTGATTGTCTCGCGCGAAGCATTTGCTTCGTAGACCAACGGAATTAAAATCTGCGCGAGCGAGACATAGTGGAAGGTCAAGGAACTCTCGAGAACCAAATATCGGCGCGTTTTCGAACATGAAATTCTCAGGAGTTGCCCAGCCGCCTCCGAAATTTGCTGTTATACGCAATGTGCGTCGCGCGTAATATGTTCGAATGCTTCTTACGTGTATATCGATGTTCTAAAAGAAAGAAGAAGAGAAGGAAATAAAGGAAAGGCAGGGAGGGAGGTCACCCAGACGCGCGTCCGGTTTGCTACCTTACAGTGGGGGCAAGAAAAAGTAATTAAAAGAAAGAAGAGGAAAGAAGGTGCCATCAGGTTAGAACATCTGCACCTGCCCATTGCACGTCTACGAGCGATCACTTAGCCCGGCCGATTTTAAAAACAGTATGAATGCCCGCGTCGCTTTGCTTGTCTGCGAAGCCTTAGCTATAGGGCCGCGGTCAGAGGATATTTTCTTCTGAAAACGGTATGTCGTGTAGTTTGTTCAACGCAGTGCGCAGAATATTGCGTTAGGTCACAAAGCGATCGCAAAAATACTGTATGTGTTCTATCGCTTCGTCAGTGTTGCAAGAGTCACATCTGGAGTTGTGCGAGATCCATATGCGAAATTAGTATGCTTTCGTGAAAGCCATTCCTAACCACAGGCGGCACAGTAAGGTTGCGTCACGGTGGGAGGTGTGCAGTGGAACTTGCAGCTTCCTCGATGAGTCTAGTTTACGTAGGCGACAGTTCCAAACCCTGAGGTCGCTCAACCAAGTTTGCGACATTGTGTGAGCAAGCGAGTGAAGGCCCCTTGCCGTTCTTGAAGCTGTTATAGGCAGTTCAAGGGATTCGAGCAGTTGATTAATCGTCATTTAGGTCTGAATATGACGCGAGCCTAAACAAATCAGTGAGTTTCCATAAGCTTCAGTTTTGCGCAATGTTGTAGGACATTTACATATGGCCTGAGCACAAGAAACTACAAGGATTGCGTCTGGTTTCATGAAATCCTGCCGCTAGCGAATTTGACATTAATAACTCAGAACTTTAGCGGGCAAGTTTCTACAAATATTAGCAAGTTGTTGCTGTGACACCTGCTCAGCAGCCACCTAACACTCAGCCAGTGTCCATTCGAATAGCAGTACTGCAACTAACCAAGAAAAAAAAAGTAGGAAGGAAGAATATTGCTAAGCTGATGAAAAGGGGAAGTACGATCAGTGAATTATTTGTGCATTATCGACGTCGCAATCATCCTGACTTTCGGAAACTGTCAACCACCTCTTCAGGACGTACAGAGAGGGAAGTCAATGCACCGCGGCCTCATTCAAAGGCTGCCAGTATAGCAACGATGTTCTTATCGCCACAACTTATGCGACCCGTCAGTGTCGCATAGTGATGCGCCAGTGTCGCAAAAGGATAGTTTGCGCAGATTCGCGGAAGCGCAGTAACTGCTATGACATCAACAAGTATTTGCCAAGACTAAGGCAGTGCAGCACATTTCCTCCCCTGTCGAGTGCTGTAGTGCTGGATCGTCTAATCGGATGAGCCTACACTTCACCTCCGTGGCAGAACCAAGTTGAGCGCGTCTGGCGACCCTAGCGCTCTCAGAAGAGAAGCCATGTCCTTACGTTTTCCTCTCGTCATTCCCGCACCACATCTCCGCGAAGGGCAGCCAGCCAGAACTACTTCCGCTTAACTTATCTGTTTTTCTATGCATTCGCTGCCCCCTTCTTTGCTTCAGGTGGAAAAACGTGCATAAACATATCACGCTGTCTTCAGGTACGCGCGTGATTCCCATAAATGTGCCCTGGGCATCGTTGTACCTGCTATACTGTCTGCTGAGGCATCATGAAACGGGTCCCTGTCCCCCATTCCTCGGAGTGACATGTGATATTCACTATAATAGAGGCCGCAGTATTTGACCAGTACTGCTCGCTCCATGTGCAACCCTACATGTTCACGATCGATAAACTGAAACTTACAGACTTGTACGGGACCAGCTTGATAAAGCCTTTATTGTACCATGCCACCTGCTGTCATGGGTGCTCGCGCCAAGTTGAATATTCCAAGAAAGACCGTCCTCAAAGATTTTATTACATTACGACTGCGGTGCTGTGGGCGGTAAAAGCGTGGCACGGCGATGATTTGTATCTGACAGGCAACTTTTTAGGAAGTTTTGTGGAAAGTTGATGAGGCCACGTGGGCCTCATCAAGGGCCAAAAAAAAAAAACCCACGTGACCTTCTCCGAGCAAGCAAGCATTCTCCGAGCATTCATGTGACGCCTTCATGGCATCACAGAACGCAAGAACATGTGCAGTCATCATGACAGAACATTTCACTTTATGACACGGCATTATGGCGTCCTCCTTTGACATTGTCGATCGGTCAAAGGTGGGCCGATTTCAGAGGCGGTGCAACTCCACGTGAGGTGCCGAAAGCCTCAGGGAGGAGGAACAATGCAATCGACTGAGAACGTCAACGCAATTTAATGCGTGTTCCTCACACTGCTGCTCGTTTGCAATGCCTAAACTTTGTGAGATCCAAACAAGACCGAAGTTCAGGGGATGATGAACGCTTGAAGAGATGAAAAATACCCTTCAACATGGGGGGGTCGCTGGATGCAACGTTTCGACAGGTGGACTCGTCTTCGTCAAGGCAGCAACTGCGAATTAATTATGACCGTGTTATAGTTCCTCCGAATTATAGTTGACGCACACGGCTCGTATACAACAGCCCGCCCAACTCCACTTCCCCCTTCTTTTTTTAGGACAATCGTCTTTTTTTTTTTTCCTGCACCCTATACGACGCGTGTCAAGAACGCATCCGGGTATTCACGCGCGTTAAGGGCGTTCCGTTGTTTTGATAGTACGCGGAGCTGTCAACACCCGAGTGCGCGGCAACGAGGCAACGCGGCAACACGAAACGCACACTTCGTGCTGCCACGGCTTCCGATCGGCTGCGGTAGGTCTCGTGTTCCCGACAGGGAACGACTGGGGACGAGACTGACGCTGAACGGGGAACGGAAATACGCTTTTCGCGGGGCTCGGAGCTGCAGAAAGCAAGCCGTCGTTTTCAGCCTCCAAGATTGTTTCACGCTATAGTACTTGCGCTATACGGGTAGGCAGAGCTCTACGTAAACAATAGCGAGCAAATGCAGCGCGCCTATACGCAAACAGCAGGGGTTTTGGGGTGTCTATATATGCAAAGCATGTGCTCTACACAGCGTCACTAACAGCCCATACCTCTCTTGCGAGGTTGTGTCCGCGGATATACCGTCATCATGACGAACTCCCGATGCTGTGATACACAGAGATAATGTTCCGTTATTACATGAATAAACTTCCCAACTATGACATTAGGCTACAATGGCCCGCGTCGGGTAGTACATTACGCCACAAGATACCGTGCCTGGAGGAACGAAAGGTCAGCAGCTTAAATTCTCGCTCTCGGAGATCCGACATACCAGGGGCGTAGCCAGAAATTTTTTTCGGGGGGGGGGGGGGGGGGTTCAACCATACTTTAAGTATGTTCATGCGTGCGTTTGTATGTGTGCGTGTATATATACGCAAGCAAAACTGAAAACTTTCGGGGGGGGGGGGTTTGAACCCCCCCAACCCCCCCCTTGGCTACGCCCCTGCGACATACACTTGTCTACACTTGCCATTCTTGGGCGTATAAGTTGTGGGGTTTAACTCACCTATCGCTGCACGGTAGGCTTTTAAGAAACGCCATAGGAAGGAGGGAGGCTCCGGATTAGCTTTCTCTATCTGAAGATCTCTAAGGTACACCCAAGGCGTGGCACACGACCGTTCTTGTAATCCGCTTCCGTCGGAATGCGGTCGCCGCGGCCGGGAATAGAACTTGCGACCTCGGGCTCAGCAACGCAACGCCATTTACTGAGCTGCCGCGAGGGTTGCATTCCCGGGGTTAGACACCTTTGAATGGCACTGATGTATTAGGTCCAGCCTAAATGAGCTGTCTTACATTATCGGAGCCAGTAAAAGCATATTCGCGCGCGAACGGAAGATGACATAGATACTGTATGACAAACATTAGGCAGGTATGTGTGTCATACCTGTATGACGCACATGCCAGGCAGGTATGTAGGCAGGTATGTGCGTCATTAGGCAGGTATATTTCAAGACACACACACAGTATGTCTCTGCGCCGTCGTCCGCTTGCCTTTAAGAGCAAGTTTTAAAAACATTGAGTCTTGAGAGAGAATTAAAAAAAAAAAAAAACATTACGCATGAGTTTCAAAAGCGGCGCAAAATTCAGCGCTCTGTCATGGCATTAGCATACTTGAAATGCCACAGACATGAAACTCAGCGTAAATTAATGGGAAGTATGTAAACCTCGCAAATAAATTATTCGGCAAGTATCTTAAAGCGTCAAACGGCCCTTATGAACTACGCTTTCGTATGTCCCGAAAGAACTCTACACTACATCAAGTTTATGTTTTGTGAAAATGAGGGTTATAAATGGTGTAGTTTGCGGTGAAATTTCAGCTGTTCATGGCGTAATTAGGGGAAACCTGCAAATAATTACGGAACCTTAGCGCTTTCCAAAATGTTTACGTGCTATATGCTAGGTTTGTGTATATACCTTCCCCGGAGTCCTCGTCGAACTAAGCAAGGCACATTGAAAATATTTGTTTAAAATTACACACGCACACACACACACACACACACACACACACACACACACACACACACACACACACACACACACACACAGATAGGGAAGGAAGGGAAGTTAACCAGACTCACGTCCAGTTTTCAAGGAGGTTTAAAATTTTTTGCTGGAGTGGAAATTACACCTCACGAGTGAAGCCGTACCCACCCTAAGAAGGCGGCCGCTGCCGCCATCTTAGTATACAGGGCAGGATAACACATCAGCGCCCAGCGAAGGAAAGGAAACGTTGTCCTACCGCGTCCTGCGAGTTTAATACGACAAAATTTTCTGGACCCATACTGCTCTGTGTCTTTGTGTTACTGGTTTCTACAAGGAACTTCAAATTCTTGGCAGCATTTATTGGAGATCAAGTCATCAATACTCCCCTCGATATGTTACTTTCGTCGGGAACAACGATCTTTTATTTTATAATTAACCTAGCGTTTACATTAACATAGCAAAACAACTTCATCTCTAAGCGAGCACCGTCCGGAAAGAGCATGCTTCCGAGATAAAGGGTGGGCAAGCGCTATCTTCACTTTTTCCGGTATGGCGTTGCGAGAGCTTCCACTTCAGCATTTCTTTTAAGACCACCTTGTTTGCTACCCTGCACTGCGGGAAGGGGATAAAAGGGCGAAAAGATAAATAGTAGTGTGGAAGTGCAAGAGTGAACCCTAGTCGCGCGTACACTTGGAGCAGCACACCGAATGTGCAGGCGGTCGCCGACACCTGCCGACTTTGCGATAAGTGCGCTATGGCAACGCCTTCGTTGCTTTCTTCACCGTCGACACACATGGCCATTGTCCGAGAACCTTGGCTTCTGAAAACGGTCACGAGTGCAGTCGGTTCAGCACCATCAGGAGCGGGCACAGGTTACCGGTAACTTGTGGGTGAACTTCGAAGTGTGTGGACCAAAGATGACCTTGTGTGTTCTATCGATATTGTATGCACAACAATAATTAACGCTGTCCTCGTTTTTACGAAGAAACACGGTGCGCCTCAGTGAAGACCTTTCTTTACAGCCTGAGTATGTGAGAGTGTTTTCTTCTGACGAAAACCTGCCACCTGTTTAATTACTGTCGCAATAGAAAAAGAAATATGCCAAGCACATACCTGGTGAATGCGAAGCTTTCCTAGTTTTGAAGAACGTTGTAACGAAGTATACAGCAAATGGTGTATGCAATTTGAATGTCCCTTTATTTACAGATTAAAGTATTTTGGCACCACGGCCTTACAGTACAATGAGAGACGCGATGTATTCCCTCAGTACCCCCGTTGAACCTCGCAGAGCAAACGGAAGCGTTATTCGGCATTTAAAATTGGCGTACCGAGGGACATAACGTGTTCATCCTTGTAGAAACGCATCACAGCACTACGTGTGCGATGGGAGACGTTCAGAGAAATTAATATATAATATATTAATAATAACTGTTGGTCTTTTACGTCCCAAAACCACGATATGATTATGAGAGATGCCGTAGTGGACGGCTCCGGAAATTGCGACCTCCTGGGGTTCTTTAACGTGACTAAATCTGATCACACGGGCCTCTCGCATTTTGCCCTCATCGAAATGCGGCCGCCGCGGCCGGGATTCGATCCCGCGACATTCAGGTCAGCAGTCGAGCACCATAACCACTAGACCACCGCGTCTGGTACGCGCAGCGAAATTCGGCAACGAATTTGCCCTTTATCGTCAACTACATTCTATCTCACAAGTAAGCTTGAGACACTTCCGAAGGTAACCGGCGAACACAGACAATAATCTTGCGCAGGAGGATAAAAATATATCTGGGCTTCACTCTCTGATTACTGACGGGTTTAGGTAGCTTTAGCTTTTTTCTTTCGCATTTGATACGTGATAGCGACACGGGATGCATTAGGCGCTCTGCAATATACACCTCGTAGGGTATACAATGACCTATTAGGCAAGTTTTGAATAAGTCATCAAAACAAATGCAAACTTACAAATACTTACAAATGCTGAACGATTTTCATACAGTACGTCCATCCCTAAAGAAACTGAACATTTCATCTGTCCAAGCGCTTCACAGAGGAGGAAAAAATGTAACTGAAAACTACAGGCCTATAGCCTTTAAGGCGAAAGCCTTAGATGCCTCATCAAATGCGAAAATTGACCGGCGTCCCGCGCTGGCGTCGCCCGTCAGCGGCGTCGACACGAGTGATGCAAAAAATCCTCATCACGTGATGACGTTACAGATCACGAAAATGTGTGACGTCATTGTGACGTCACAGTGACGTCAGGTGGCGTAACGTCTCACGATGACCTCATCACATGTCATCGTAGCTTGGTCAAAGGTGGGCCGATGAAGGAGGCAGTGCAAAACCAGGTGAGGTGCCTCTGATACTGGAGGCAGTGGAAAACCTTATTAGGTGCAGAAAGCTTTCGGAGTGTCGCGGGGCAGGATCAGTGCAATCGACTGGGAAGCAAAAGAAGATGGCTTTCGCCTTCCAGCCGTCTCAGGTGAGTGCATAAGGGACCCTGTGAGTATTGCCTATAATTTCTCAGGTGTTAAAAAATTTTCGCTTAGAGATAATGCTTTACTTCATCGAAGAGTTCTCGATTTGGCCCGTCTATCGGTTTTGTTTTGTCGCTGGCCAAGGTACGACAATGCTTCCAGAATCTTTATTGGGCAAATTTTTTTTTCCCCGTTCAAACAAAATTTGTTTATCGTTGCTTTATTCCTGGATATCAGTAAATCTTTTCATGTGGTTATTCACGACATTCTGTTAAGCAAATACAATCTTCTTGGGTTTACATGACATTCTCATAACATATTTAAGAGTTGTATTTCTAATAGGTTCAATTTCACATATTGTACCCTTTAGTACCTTCATCAACGACCTTCTCTCGACCGTTTATAAATGCTACATTTTTCAATACACAATGCACAAAGTAGCTATGTTATATTTCGGCGATTAATCTATAGCTCAATTTATCGGTTTGCTAAAATCATTCTTGCAAATAACGATTCAATAACAAAGCTTGTCTTTGAGAAACCCCTTGAAGATGGCGTTTCATAGATGAACGTAATTGCTGGTGTGCGCTTTGTTTTTTGCCCAAACATGTCGTTGGAAACACATTTAGCGCATCAAACTGCGGAGAGTTGCTTGGTTGCTTTATTACTGAACAGTTTAGTTCCGTTATGTGTCAACGAAAGTTGATGCGAAAAAAGAAAATGAAAAGTTAGATGCACATGGTGGTATTTTTGCGTACTAGAACTGGGACAAAACAAAGATGATGCAATTTTCTTGCTGATTGAGAGAGGCCCGACAATAACTGCATATCTTTGTGATTCTTATTGTTTATTTAATACTCTAACGACACATCTGGAGCTGTGTCGTTAGAGTGAAAGCTGATCAGCGATTGCCTTAAGCGCTTGAAGTCATCCCTATCATGTGGTCTAGATGGCATCCCCTCCTCCATTATGCCAGCATGTATGTTCCAGTGTTCACATCGACATTTATTGAGAGTTTAAATGCTTCCACTATCCCTCACGTGTCACAAACTGCTCAGGCTTTTCATGTACAGGGTCGACCACATCTAAGCTGAACACCTCATTAGTATTCAAACCGGTAAAACTAGAACCTTTCTTATACTTCACGAGTGCAATGCCCGTTATAGAACGTCTAATCATGGTGTCGACAAACACAGTAATGATTTTCCGAATTATGTATTAAACAACAGCTTCAATGAGGTGTTGGATACTAATGAGGTGTTCAGCTTAGATGTGGTCGACCCTGTACGTAAGTAGGACTGTAAAACTGATGTCTCGAACTGTCACCCGATTTCACATCTCCGTGCCACATGCAAGATTTTTAAACCGCAGATCGTAAACGGTCATTCGTTCATTTCGCGTCGTCGGCGCAACAAAGCGAACGATATATATACATATATTGGCACAGGGGAGGGTGAAAGAGGGAGAACGTGGAGCGCAGCGGAGAATGAATGAAAGTGGCAGCGAAAAGAGCGAGAGAAGGAAAGCGGGGGAGGAGAGTAGTGACAAAGGAAGCACAGCGCTGCCTGAGCGGAGGTCCATCTGCGGCGGCTAAAAGGTGGCGTCACCGAGCGGAACCTGCCGTTCGCGGCGCCGCAGAAGAAAGGCATCGCCGCCGCCCATACTTACACGCATATCTCTCGAATTCTTTGCCTTATCTACCGCAACGAGATAAATCATCTTGATGTGTTTCTTTTATACGACCCGAACAGATTTATGTTCAAACTAAAGGCGCTGCGATGCGGGGGTATCCGCTCCCTCGGCTCTGTTTGCAGCCTATCGAGGTAATTCCATTCTATAATATATACTTTTCCGCGAATTGCGCAAAACATTTTGTCTTTCTCAACTTGTGCATGCGTCCGCTCTCAGTAACCTATTCTGTCATCCAGCAGTACTAAAGCTACTACAATAGATTGACTCGATGTTAATTATTGTGAAGTACCTTATGTATAGGTACCTGATGTATAAGTACCTTATGTATAGTAAACCAGGATTTCAGGAACACTTTTTTTGATCAGATTTGAAGTGAGAACAAAAAGTTATCCGCGCTAAAATTTCAGAAAAAATCTCCACTAACGTAAACAAGCACATACTAGCTGTCCAGTAAGACTATAATAATCAAGGCAAAATGTACACGAGATCAATTATTTTTGAAGAAAACGGTGTCGTTTATGTAAAGCCCACCTTATTTACTTGCAAATTATAAACCAACCGAGACCAATTTACATTATCCTCTGCTATCACAATGCAATAAAATGATACGCGTCGTTTCCATTCGCCTTTTCGATGTCTTGTTGCGGTTTTGAAACCGACGCCAAAACGCGGAGAGCAATTTTCGCACCGGCGACGCTCCGAGCAAAGGCGCGGGCGTGAAGAGACAAGTCCAACCGAATGTGTCGTTTGCGCGGGCTGTAGTTCGCACGGAGCCCACTGTACCAAGAAAACCTATTAATCATCATCTCTCCTGCTTCGGACGCTCACACGTCGCTTGACGGCGGGCGGGTGGGGCCCCAGTATATATATGGCTGGAGCGAATCCGGCCAGGCATCGCGGACCGAGGGTCACGCAGCCCTGTCGACGAAACCCCTCAGATCCGATGAGAAGCGGATCGTCTCTCTCTCTGCTCTTGCTTCACGTTGCAAGCACGCAATGTTCTCGTTTAACTCCTTGGAGCGCACCGCTCACAAGTAACGATGCATTAAACTTCTGTTGCTTTTTTTTTGCGTCGCCTCGTGATCTGTTCCGAGCCCTTTACAATGATAGACTTGTTTTAAGCCCCATGCATTCGCTGCTGAGGTAACGTCGTAACAATGTGTACTGAGGTCAACACACTTGTCTATATCCTGGAACGGCACGCACCGCACTGCATTGACTACGTTTGTCGATTACACCTGGTTTGAAAGAGCCCAAATTATTGCATGCATGGCCGCTAAGGATGAATGCTCAAGAGTGGGCTATCTCAACCTACTTGATACCTGTATACGCGGCGCCGGAGCGTGCTGGAACGTGTCGGAGCGTGCCGTTCTAGCGCTGTATAGGCAAGTGCGCTGACCTCTGTACGACTCTGCCTCACTCTATTAATCGCACGTTACAAAAGTTATCCTTAAGAAAATTTCGCCGCCATTTTCTTTTTTTATTTTGGAGTAGTTTTTCACCTGACCACCTACCTCCGGCCTCGCTCTCGACGGCACACAAAGGTCCGAGCCAGACGCCATTGACGCACTTGATCTTGCAGGCGCGCTTCTTGGTCACGCCCCCGAAGAGGCCCATGAAGCGCACTTCGTACACGTTGCCGAACTGCTGCGCCGTGCTGCTGTCTGTCTGCAACAGCGATCCGTTGAACACAATCTCCGGCGGGGGGCAGCTTGTACGCGACGCCGCCACGGGCACTGATGATGACGTTGATGGTGGTGGCCCACTCGTGGTGGTCGCTGTCGCTGGAGTACCCACCGCTGCACGAGAAATCATAAGCTTCAGCTGCGAACACGTACAAAACCAGGAAGCAAGAAATTATCGCGGTACCTGAAGCGTGTAAAAGATGACTTTTGTGCACACGCTGCATTGCTGCTGGCTTTACAGCACGCAGGACTTTGCGTCGTAACGACACTATCCACACGCCCGATGTTGCAACTGGCACACCTGCACGGTGGTCTAGTGGTTATGGTGTTTGACAGCTGACCCACAGGTCACGAGATCGAATCCCGGCCGCGGCGACCGCATTTCCATGGAGGCAAAATGCTAGGGGCCTGTGTTCTGTGTGATGTCAGTGCACGTTAAAGAACAACAGATGGTCAAAATTTCCGGAGCCCTCCACTATACGGCGTCTCTCATAATCGTATCGTGGTTTTGGGACGTAAAACCCCAACATTTATTAAAACGCTGATGCAAAAAAATTACACCATCTCCCGCTAAAGGGACCATGAGGCGATGCGAAGCCGGAGCACTTGCGCGATCGCGTTCCGTTGGCGTTCGCTGGGCATGCTACCGGCCTCGCGTCGTGGAACGCGAAGAGGAACACTACGCGCGTCGTGTCTTCCCTCTGGCCTGGCCGTTAATTCTCACAGGACGTGCGGGGAACGCGGTCGACAGGTGCGCGAGAGACAGGCAGCGCAGGAGAGGAGAGAGGTGGAGAGGACGCGCATGCGCTGGCCCTCATCGCGGCGCTGCGCAGGAGAGTATTTCGGCGTGTCGAGCCCGCATTTCAGAGGAGCCAACCGAGGCAAGCGCTGGACTGAACGCGCGCAGCGCTCTACCACTTGAAAGAGAGGAGACTAGAGGAGGAGAGTAGCGTATGCGCCGTGAGAGCAGAAGCGAAAACGCAGGAGAAGCGTAAGCAGGTGTTGATAGAGAAGTGGAGAGAGTAACGCGCAGCTGTTGGAGAGAGGGAAGGAGGAGAGTTGCGCATGCGTAGTGTGAGTGCGGACTACTACGCCGCGTGCGGATTACCACGCCGCGTGACATACCCCCGAGCAAGAGATACTTCGCATCTAAAACCAGTCAAGAAGACGCCGGACAAGGGATAGAAGTGACACACACAACAAAGTGGCACACACAACGACAAGTCGTTGTGTGTGTCACTTCGTTGTTTGTGCCACTTCTATCCCTTGTCCGGCGTCTTTACTGGTTTTGGCCTCAGCGTCATGTACCAACTGACCCAGACTTCGACCTTATCTATTATAACGTTGCAACTGGTGTTATCTCAAAGATGTGCTTGCTCACTCCTGTTTGCGCTGTTCATCCCGCAATGGTTGTGAAAGCCAGTGTGCGCGCCCCTTGATGAGTATGTGTTCGGGCCTGTCTTCGTGGGCACGACACTATGATACATCTAGTTTTTAAAAATGATATGTTTACTTGAATATGTGGAGCCGATATAACCACGACTTCAACAAAACAGACTGTTGGCCCGCTTGGCACTGCCTACCTTCACTTAAGCGCAAAAACGACGCACAACGATAGAAGACACCACAGCACTACAGCGCTGTTTCCTGGTGTCTTCTGCCGTCCCGCATCATTTCCTTGTTCTAAACTTCAAGAAAAACAACCAGCGTTTGTGTAGCTTTATATGCATCGATATCGTTAACAGTGCTTCGCCTTTCGGACGAAACCGACTTCTTTTGTTACTTTTCAATGACGATTCATTCTACAATACTGATCCACTCGATCTCCCAAGGCTTATGTTCACACACTGGAAAGTGTGGAACGTTTTACAAAATGTGAATGAAACAATCTGCCTGTAAAGAAACTTGCAAATAATTAGAAGTATGCGTACTTTGCAGTCGCTGCGCATAGTAAGAGTAAATCGCTACTATGAAAAGCTCGTCGCACTGAATTGTATATAGAGCCAAAGACAAGCGATACAAACGCCCAAGGCATACTGCCACCGACGTCAGCAACCCCCCCCCCCTTTTTTTTTAACTGAAACTGACGAGACTATGCGGAAGGTATAGGACACTTAAACAACTCGCATAACCACGGGGTGCTCGTTAAGACAGCGCACTAAATGCGCTTCTTGACCGAAGGAAAGGCAGCATTCTTTTTATACTGGTGCACGTATCCCTTCGTGCAGCGCATTTTTCTTGCCACCGCCTACATCAAAAACAACACTCGACACCGTCATTTTCTTCCAGTTTTCCGTTCTATACTGCTGTCGCGCATATAGAACGAAATGCCCGCTCTTCATTCTGCGGGGCGAACGCGCTTTACCTCAAGTCGCAGTGGCTGTATCATATTGCCGTCATGGTTTTTACTGCCGAGTCAGAGCCGGAGAAAGCGTGCAGCAGCCGGCATGACCCGCGGAGGCAGCAGGCGGCACTGTATACTTCCGAGGGAAAGCGCAGGCGGCGGCGCAAGCCGTTTTATAACCTGAGCACTTTTCTCGGGCATGTGGATAAGAGGCTTGCGAGTGAACAACACGCGCTGAGGTGTTTGCTATGTGGCGGCTTTGGGGCACGGAGTGCCGTTCACAAAACGCGTTCTCTAGCTCCGGCTCGCTTTCTCTTTTTGTTCGTTTCCTCGAGTAGTGCGAAACGCGGCAGCGGCGCGGGGGAAGAAACGAGATGGGAAGGTTCTCGAGGAGACCGAAAGGGAGAATGGGCGTCGTCATGCATCGCGGAACATCGGCGACAACAGAGCAACGCTACGTTTTAGCGAGCGCCACGGAAGCACGAGAGAAGGGGGGGGGGGGGCGAAGCAACTCTGACATTTCATTTCTCACCAGCCTCGGCACGGAAATTTTCGAGGAAAAGCCGATTCCGAATGCGCTCGGTGTCGGGTAACGGTCGTTTTTGAACTCTTGCACTTTGTCTTGAGCCTCGGCGAGAGAGCGCCGGCGGCCTAAAAAGAAAGTTGCCCGCGCGCTCCCTGCCTCACCTCGCCCTTTTCATTTGTCCTTATTTCGTCTCGATTTCGTGCGTAGTTGTTTGCGACGACCGACGTGCGCCACTGTGCGCGGTGTAAAAGCGAGCCTACCGCGGGCCCACCGATAAGCTTAAGTGCAGTCGGCCACACACCTAACACGAACACGTTTCAAGCACCCTTTTGTTATGCCACCTGCTGCGGAAGATGTGTTGCGAGCAGAAAGCGCTATACCGCGACGTGCGCGTGTTGACTTAGGTCTTGCCTGTATATATATATATATATATATATATATATATATATATATATATATATATATATATATATATATATATATATAACCCGCACTTCTGTCTGCATCTACGCTCGCCGACAGAGTGCTGTCTGCGTGTGAACACTTACACTCAATGAATTTTATACGCTATACCCCATTGGTACAGCAGCCGCATTTCGATGGGCGCGAAATGCAAGACCACCCGTATAAATTAGGGGTGTGCTAATATTCGAAATTTCGAATATTTTTCGAATAGTGTTTGCTATCGGAAGCCAAAGCTTTTTAGCATCCAAAATTTCAGATGTTCTCATATATCGACGTCTACGAGGCAGATTTGAACTCCGGACTTGAAGGAAGCACACCCTTGTCCGTCACATCAATCGGGCTTTCACAGAAGTTGGAAGAGGAGGAGAGGCTGAGGAAATGGCATCTTTGCCTATCACGTGTAAAGTGTTGTCGGCAACACTTTGGTTGCACCAAATCATGTACATAAATACAATTCGGCCTCTACATTGCCTCATTCTTGATAAGACAACTATGAAACACCACCTCGCCAGCGCTTCATCAACCTAGCGAAAAGAAACATTTTCATGTTGCTGTCTCATAAGAATATGCTTAGGAACCCTCTCTAACTTTTTTCTTCTGCAATTTCGCTTCGAAGTATTCGAAAAGTATTCTAGAAATATTCGGGAAATATTCGAAAAATATTCGATTCGATTCGCACTCACACTTCAATATTCGAATTCGCTTCGCACCCAAAATTTTGCTATTCGCACAGCTCTAGTATGAAGGGATTCAAGTGCTAGTTAAAGAACCCCGGGTGGGCAAGATTAATCTGGAGCCCCCAGACACAACGTGCCGCCCAATCGTATCGTGGTAGTGGCGTAGTGGAGTACTGCGGAATAATTTTTGGACCCCTGGAAAGGGTTGCCAGCTCACGAAGACTAAAACTAGCCAAAAAGTAGCGAACTTGGGCCAAAGGCAGTAAAAAGAGCGAAAAGTAGCCACGTGGGTGTGAAAACGATGGCGACGTTTTTATTTATATCACTGAATGCAAAAGCCCTTTCGCAAAAATCGGAATACACACTACACGAATCCTTCAAAATCAGGATTGCTGAGATTCAATCATAAATTGCTGACTTTAGCAATGATTTGGCGCCGGATAACGATTTTCTTGCGTTGTTGCAGAAATAGGTAGCCTTAGAATAGGGTACGCGGAGCTTTGCGTTAGCGTTTCGTGCCACTGCACATACGTCATACAATAACAACTTGGGTACGCACGTCATATCTCTAACATGGCGTATACACACCGAAGCAACGCAAACGGTACAAACACTACTGTAAAACTCTCTAGTGCCACCTCTCTTCACGCCCCCTTGCGTGACTTTCCTTAAAAGGATTAAAAGTAACCGCCTCGTGGCGAAAATAAAAATGAGTAGGACATCAGAATGGAGGACGTTTGGGCGTGTTAGTAGTACATCCTACTTCAGAAACCATAGCGCACTAACGAACACGGGACAAGAAGCAGACAAAGTAGGCAAGAAGGACAAAAAGCGCTTGTCCTGTCGGCTTCTTTTCCAGCGTTCGTTAGTGCGCTATCGTTTCTGGAGTAGGATATGACTGTGCTCAAAATTACAGTTGCTGCCGGGATAATGGAACGGCAGCATATTCTGTAGTCCTTTTCGCAATCACTTTTTGCGTGATAACGAAGTCGGAGCAGTTAATGTTCTTGAGTCGCAGTTCGTGCCAAATACTAAGAAATGACTCAAGCGGTTCGTCTTACACTCGATTTCTGATTTGATGAGGGCAGAGCGCCCAGGATGCGGAGCGCTTTCGATTGTCCTCTTCACTTCGAATTACGATTTAAAGTCTCGTTCAGCAATAGGTGGTCTGCAAAAAGAGGCTCCATGCAACAGTTTTCCCTGAGGCCCACCCTTTTCTTTGTGCAATGCACGTGCATATAATTCCATTTTGGGAGCTGGAAACGCCCCTTAGCCGCAACGCTTTCGCACCGCATAGTCGTATACACCAGTGGCTGCGGCGTCACCAAATATTGATAATTTGGTTCAAATCGAGGTAACAAGAAAGTAGCCAAAAAGTGGCCAAGTCGCCAAGATTTTTTTTTCTGCCGCCGCCGGCATAAAAAAGTAGCCAAATTGGCGCAAAGTAGCCAAACCTGGCAACCCCTGCCTCTGGATTTCTGCAACGTGCACCTAAATCTAGGCACACGGATGCTCTTGCATTTCGCCCGCATCGAAATGCGGCTGCCGTGGCCGGGTATCAAACTCTCGTCCTCGAGCTTCGCCGTGCGCCACCTCCCCCGCTAAGCTACCACGACCAGTTTCGGCTTGGGTGTACAGTGCTTTCCTCAAACGTAATCTCGCTACTTGACGAAGTGCTTTGAACCTTCTGCGCTGATGAAACTGCGACACCGTCAAGACAGCAACTTGTTGTCAAGGGTGACGCCCAGAAGCCGAACACTATAGTGACAGGATACACCGAAAGCTCTTTAATGTTCAGTTTCAAATGCTTAGATCACCGTCTCATTCTTGGGAAGGGTGTGAACGCATGCAAGTTTTCCTGCGCGCGGGGTAAGCTCGCAAAAGTCGCTGAGCAAAGAATGATATGGCAGTTCTCTCGGCTTTCCTCACAGATGTGTCCTATCTCCAGTTCTTCAACGGTGCCATGGCAAGGCTTCCTGGGTCATAAAAGTACGCTCGGACCCGAGTAGCCTGCGCTTGAGAAAGCTGTGCTTGGATATCGGGAACGATCAGAAAACGTTTGGCACGGATTGCCCCGAACGGTCAAGAAAACCTATCGACGAATATGCGACGCCTATAATATTGCTTCGCGTCCCCAGGAAACACTTTAGCGAGACCTTCATCAACAATAAGAGTATGTGAACGCAGATCGGTGCGCAGAACACCTACTTGATTCATAACATTTTTAACACGAAAGTGTTTTATGCCGGGGTCCACCAAGACTTTCATAACGTATTTCCGTCACGGAAATACGTCAGCAAAAATGAGCGCCATCAGATAGCAAAGAAAAAACTATAAAAAAAAGTTCCGTTGCAGGAGTCCAACCCATGACCTCTTGACCCGCGACGATGGCTGGCGGGCGTTTAGCCCATTGAGCTACCGCCAAACCCTTAACGGAGACTGCATGAACGCACCTTTTATCTTTCACGCTTTCCTCTCACAGTGCTCTTGGATGGATGGATGGATGGATGGATGGATGGATGGATGGATGGATGGATGGATGGATGGATGGATGGATGGATGGATGGATGGATGGATGGATCGATGCTATGAGCGTCCCCTTCATAACGGGGCGGTGACATGTGTGCCACCAGGCTCGAAAAAAAAAACAACAAAAAACGAGCCTTTGCTACGACTGTTCCCTTTGGCGCGTTTCCAATAGAAGTGTAATTTCGTCAACGCTTTAACACACCGCGAGGTGGTGGCTTTAGCCCAAGCTTCGCTCATAACATCCATCCATATCGAAAAATAGCTCTCCGACGCTCGCCTGGCTGTCGTACTGCGTTCCCCGCTCGCCCTGTGAAAATTAACGGCCAGGCTAGAGGGAAGACACAACGCGCGCAGCGTTTCTCTTCGCGTTTCACGACGCTTTGAAAGAGCATATATCGAGTATCAGTGTTTATTATGTTCTTGTTGATGTCATCTTTGCGCGGGTTTACCAAGCGGTGTACACGTGTATACTAAGAACTTCAGCTACAGCAAGGGTTAAATCATGATCATGGGCGTTAGTCGTCGGTACGGAGATGTGCCACTAGGCGTCAACGTGGGTGTGTCCACATCAAGCGGTGCTATATCTGCCAAACAATAATATACATTGTACAAGCTCTCATATACCAATGCACTATAAGCAATCAACTACTTCTGCGACGACAAGTTTCACTTTGGCGTTATGCCGATTCCTATGACAGAGGGATCATCCATCTTTTTTTTTTTTGTATCGCTCAGCCCTGTATGTCGCCTATTTGGCAATGTTAAGGAAAAGTGTATGTGAGATAGAGTCTGTGTTCTTGTGGCAATAAATAGCGTGAAGTAAAGTAAAACAAGTGAGTAGAAATACACATCCGACTTCATTCTAATGTGATCATACGCATTTAAAGATAAGAAAAAGCGATCTAATTCACAGAGCTGCTCGCTGGCAAACATTGTCACTGAGCGGCAACCTTAGATCATCATAGCTCAACGAAAGATTCGTGGTGCAAACTGAGAATCAAGGGAATAAACAAGAAGAAGACATGATTGGACTCCAGTCCTACATGTTCACTGTCGCTTTATGGCGGCTATCTTGAGAATCACTCAATGCTTCTTACAATATGAATGGGAGCCACGGGATTGTCTTCTTGCTTTGCGAAAACGCAAAGCAAGAAGCTTCTTTCCCAACAACTAGGAAGATAAATTTCTCGGGATGGAGAGAAAGAATGAGAAGTACAACTTGCACTCGAGGCAGATTGTGTGTTACTTCTTAGTCATTCATTCACATGCTGATAACATACCTACAGCCTTTTCTCCACGCTGTCGTCTGCTTGCGAGGAAGCCAGACGCGAAAACGCCCCAAGCGACGTTGTAAGTGTGTAGGGAGAGGAGTCTCCCATAAGTCGAAACAAATTCGAACTTGACAGAGACTCGAGCAAAAGCCCAATTTCGTGTTTACCACGTTCCACCAGCCGCAAAAAGCTCGGCATCCGTTGGCAGCCTTCTCCAAATGACGACGCTAGCGCGACAAGCGTTTGATGTGCGTGAGCTTCGCCGGCTGCATCGACCAAAATCTCGGAGCTGGCGTGCCCCACTTAAGTGGGTGTACAGGAATATATGTGGTATTACGCCGCTCTACGTACAACGATCCGCTAATCCAACGCGCGAAAGCGAGAAATATCACGGGGGAAAAAAAGTAGAGAGCGAGATTGAAGCCGTCCACTATAAGGTCTGATTTTCCCCGCGCGAGAGCGCGGCCAGAGTGGCCCAGTTTTGAGGTAATAAAGCGGCCACGCAGGAGCGAGGGGGTTGCCTTCTTACCCTTGGGTGTCACTTGCGCCGGGTGGAAACACGCCGCGCCAAAGAGCACCAAGAACCTCACGGAGGCGTGCAACGCATGAACCATTTTCGGGCCGGCCCTTGGTTGTTTACCGCGGCCGCTTCTGCATTCCGCCGGCGCGGACGTCGCGCTGCCCGAATCGATTGCAGCATCCCCAGATCGACCGAGCGCTGTGGAGCGCGGCCATAGTTGCTCGCTCGCGCTCCGTGCTGCCGCCGGGCTCGGCCGTGCACTCTTCCCTGGGCACGGATCGAGGCTCGAACCTCGGCGTCGAACGTGCGCCGCAGCTAATGCCAGCACGCCCCCGCTTCTTCTGCGTGCGCAGCACGTTCACGTGCGTATATATGACCAGCCTGTCGCAACTGTTCACGTTTCAGGATTAATCAGACTCGATGCGTGCGACACTTGTTGCAGTAAGTATATATAAACGCGAAAGGGAAAGTGCGAGCGTGGCTCGTTCGAGAAGGGTACGTACACCATTAACTTCCGTCATCAGTTATTTAGCTTATCGCTTGATTAGATCGCGCCCGTTGATACGCTGTGGGGCACCGGGCTTCCGAGTGGCCTGAATTCGACGCCTGGCGTTGGTAAAAGTTGAACGTAGGATTTCTTGCTGTCATGTTTTTGTTTTCATTTTTAATTTCACCTTGCATAAGCGCTTTTTCAGCGAAGCTGTTACATGGCTAGGAGGTGGCCGATCGCGTCCGCGGACAAAACGACGCATAGAACGATATCACGTTCGCAGAAAAATGACGTGCAGAACAATTTTCAGTGCCCCTCGCCCCTACGCCACTGCCGATGCCTCATTCACAAGTGCGGCGATACTCGGTGGCTCTTTCCACCAATCGCTGTGCCCCTTTGTCTCGCGACGTGGAGATCACGCTAGCCCCGTTATCAGCAGTTGTCATTTGTAATCGCTATGAAGGGAGGGCGCGGTTCGTTCACCCGGAGGAAGAAGAGAGGTGACTGAAGGAGCTCTATGGCCGTTCACACAGAAGCGCGAATGGGCGCGAAAACGACGTGAAGCCGCAGCCGCTGGCTTCGCTAGCTCTCATCTTCGCAGTAGTGGAAGGGCTCTGAACTTTTTTTTAATTCTCTTACAAGCTACTAACAACACTGTTTACTTTTTTAACAGCGATACACACTTCGTTGTCATAGATGAGAATCGACATCGGCGCGTGTTTGTATTATCCGTATATCAGGGCCGCTTATGCGGCCGAAACGTCAGTGGGTGAGCTCCAATGCTAACTGTAGATGGCTAAGCGGATAGCGGCCAGCTTGAGTCCTTGAATCCGATTCTAATTCTGACGAAGCCGGCAACATAGACAGCTTCGCGAGGACAGCATCAAAGAAAAAAAAGACGATGCAGGCTACTTTACTATACAAACAAGATTGCGGCTGAGGAAAAGGCACAGGAATACGTACTCATGGTTTCTCATAAGCCTAGTGTAACCTACGTTGAAGCTTTTACTTCACGCCTGCAGCAAGAACACCGTTACCATTTTGGTGCCTGTATCCCCTCTAAACCCTCCTAACCATTCCTGGAATCGAAACGAAAACCCAGTTCTCATATTTAGCCCTTGCAACAAGCCACACTACTGTTCTTGGATGAGATAGACAGTGGACCTCTTCACGTTTACAAGGACTACCAACAGGTGCGTTTATTTTTGCTCAAGGGCGTAGCCAGAGGGGATGGGGAGGTGTGGGGGGGGGGGGGGTTGAATTGAATTGAATAGGATTAAATTTGTTGACATTGACATAAAACAATTTACAAAAATGCAATGGTTCTGTTTTCTCTGCAAGCTCAACAGGAGAAGTGGTTATACAGTAAAACCCGACTATTTCAAACTCAGATAAATCGGATTATCCGCTGGCGATAATCAACCCGTTCGAATGTGGAAAAAAGAAATATAAAAACTTAAAAAAAAATATTCGCGCATACTGGCCGTGAAGCCGCGTTCTTTGCAATAGTGTGAAACGGTACCGTGAAGCAAACTTGCGCACCGAGATTCGCATTGATAATACGGTAAATTATTTAAATCTTTATATCGAATTATACGATATAGCGAACTTAATTCCCGTATTTTTGCGAATTAGATGAACGTGGGTTTCACTGTACCCACGAAGTCCTTCACCATAAAATCTGAGACATAACAATTTCGCATCATCCACGGCTGCAGAACTCGCCGCCCTCCGTGCTGCACGTAGTCGAAGAACCGTGAGATGCATGGTAAATCTTCTCTGACTCCAAGACAGCTTTTCAATGTCTTACGTTGCCATTTTGTCATGGACCTAATGAAGAATTAGTTGCTAACATAAGACTTCTTCATCGCCACGCAATCGAGAAAAAACGCTACATAGTGTATTAGTGGATACCGCGCCACTGCGGTATCTGTGGTAACGACCGTACAGATGAGGCCTCACAATCTGTCCATGATGGTGTCCACTCTACAGCTATACCGTTATCCGAACCACCGCAGCTAGAAGGCGTCATTCATAGTGAACTCATACTTGCGCTGTTGAACTCGACGGAATTCACCAACGCTTGTCTCCCCAGTGTGGATGCTGATGATGATGATGATGATGATGATGATCCTCTACGCATGGCTCATACCCACTCTGGGGGATTGGCCAAGAATTGTAGATATCAAGATTTAAAACTACTAAGTTAACACAAAAGACAAGCACACATAAAAAAGAACTAGTGCAATAATTATTTCTACATTCAGCCCAGACTTCTCATCCTAACTAGAAATTAGAATAATGAAATTACTGTGGTACCGAACGTCTTCTTTTTTATTGATTTTTTTTCTTATTGATTCATTGCTATTATCGGAACAGGTTTGCATTTAAGAACTTAAAAACACATTCGTTTTGTTTCCTGAAGGAAAGCAATTACGGCATCAAAAACATTCCTGTGGCTGACGCCCAAATCCGAAGCACCGAAGGTGAGAATAGCGTCTATTGTTAAAATTATCCCCAGCTTAGCACAATGAGTTTCAAGAAGTCTTTTTCTTTGCAATATATAGCGGCGACAAGATAAAAAATAATGCTCTATCGATTCGATTTCTGAACAAAAGTGACAGAGGGGAGATATCACCAGACCAGCCCTGTGTGCATATAGATTCAACGGGGGCACTCGGCATCGTAATCTAGTTAATAATACTTCTAATTGTCTAGTTTGACACCACTGAATTTTCCATGGAAATTTTAGATGTCTAAATTCTGTCCATGAAGTTATTGATTCTATGGCGTCTGCTCGAAGGGAAAATTTCCTATACCTAATCGCAGTTATGCTGGCTACTTCAGGGAGGACCGAAATTATTGGACCGTTCAATGCCGCTCTCGCTAGTGTGTCGGCCATTTCATTTATTTCTAATCCACAATGGCCAGGTACCCATAATAATTTCAAAATTTTCAATTGTGGAGGCACTAGCGTAAGGAGCGTTTTTAAGGCAATTGATTTTGATGACATTGTTAGAGATGTACATACTGACAGGGAATCTGTTATTATTATTGCGCAATGGTCGTTCAAATCTAGTTTTCGCAGCGCCAGTATAATTGCCGAGAGTTCCGCTTCAAACACAGGGGTGAAGTCCGGCAGTCTTAATGAAAATGACCAGCCAAGCGAAGGGGAGTAAATACCTACGCCTGCCTTTTCGTCAATTACTGAAGCATCTGTGGCTACTATATTTTTTGTTTTCGCGTGTGTGAGATAATCTTGCAGCCGAGTATTTAACACCCTGTATGATTGAAATTTAGGCTTAGAGGGGAAAATCTCATCGAATTCTATCTTAAGATTTTGATTGGACACATTTGCTGCAGGCACATCTCGAATCTTCACGTTCATCCGTCTAGCTGCTTCTGAACAAAAATAATCTGTGGTGTACGAAAACGTGGCCAATGAGCAAGAAAAAAGGAGTCTGGCTCATTTATAAAAGCATATTCGGATCGTCTTAACGGAAAGCTATAAAATTTTAAAAATGTCTGCACCGTCAGGATTCGGAATCGGCAAGGCAATGTTGGCAAGCGCGCTTCCTGATACAGAACGTTGATTGCTACAAACCCAGGGAGTCCCAGACACAATCGCAAGGCTTCTCGCTCCAGCATAACCAGAGGCTTAAGTTTGTACGCAGGGCCACCCGAGAACAAGACACACCCAAATTCTAATATTGGGCGCATGTACATTTTATAGACCATCAAAAGTGTGTCCCTACGTAGTCCATATCGTCTGCTGCTCAGTCTACGTAGTATGCCTAAGGCACGTTGTGCCTTAGGTACGATACTCTCTATGTGTGGAGTCCAGTTTAGTGTCCCATTATAAATGATTCCCAAATATTTTAGCGACTCAACCTGCGGAATAGGCTCTTGTTTATAGAATATTGAAATTGAAATTGGATCTGCGATTGGAAATATCAACAATGCGCTTTTATTTACATTTAAGGACATGCAAATTGTCTGTAGCCATACCTCTAGCATACTCATATATCTCTGTAATTCCTGATATAGAGAATAAATATCACTATCAGCCGCGAAGAATGCAATATCGTCGGCATAAACATATACCTGCACATCCTGGCAATTGGGGATTGAGCTCATTATTACATTAAATAATACTGGAGACAACACTGCTCCTTGGGGGACTCCGCGAGTCTGTTTGAACTTTAATGATGCACAGCCGTCCTTATAACAATAAAATTCTCTTGCCCTCAAAAATTCGCCCAACCACGCAATGATATATTGAGGGAAATTACGCCTCTGTAAGTGGTCCAATAAAACTGAATGCTCCACACTATCATACGCTTTGGCGACATCTAACGTCACCAAAGCTGCGTGTTGCCTTCTTTTCCGAGCAAGTTGAATACGGCTTTCTAAATCGGCGTGTGCACACCATATAGAACAGTCTGCTCTGAAGCCAATTTGATTTGGATTTAACAATAAATTATGCCGCCATCCAGATTGAAATTCTATTATGGAGCACCCTCTCTATGAGTTTTACCATATTAGAAGTAAGAGAAATAGGTCGAATGTTTTCTATGGTATAGCCTAATCCTTGTCTTTTTTGTACCGGAATTATTTTAGCTAATTTCCAATCATATGGAATCCAGGCATTTTTTAACGAATAATTTATTGTATTGATGAGGTCACACGGTGATAATTTGAATAATATCTTTATCATATCAACCGTAATTCCGTCCGGACCTGGAGCTGACGAGGGTAAATCTTGAATCACTAGACCTAATTCTTCCTATGAAACTTTAGTAAAATCCACCGTTAGCGCTGGTACTTGCAAATTGTATAACTTAGTTGATGTAAATCTACATTCCAGGCCTTTAGCTATGCCTTCCAAAGATTTCTTAATTTCATCTGATGACATAATTTCACAGTCTATATTACTTGGTGATGGTAAAATTTTTCTTGATCTCATAAACCTAAACAGCGATTTTTTGTTCTTAGGATTCGATAGGTAATCATAGTGTTTCCTATCGTATGCTTCTTTAGCTAAAGAAACCTGTGCGTTTAAATATTGCAGCGTAAAATTTGTAATCGGACCATTTGGGGGGCCTGGTTATACATAAGCTTCTTCCAAGCTGCCTGTCGTCGATGGTAATCTCGTGTACAATCTGAATTCCACCAAGGACTACCGGAAATGGACTTTGCAGACTCAACAACCCAATTCTGCTTTTTTGTACGTCCCTTTTAATTAATGCACTTAGCCTCATAGCTTTTATATCGTCTCGCTCATCCGAATGTGTGGTCAACGCATTTTCTAGATCTTTTTTAAATTTGCCGTAATTTATAAATAGTCGAGTCTGAGAACAGGATGAAGTTACTGGACAAGCAATCTCAAATATTACTGGCAAATGATCGCTGTTGGTGGCACAGTCCATGGCTGCCCATGGACAAACTAGTGAGAGACGAACTTACAAAGCTTAAAATCCAGGCTGAACGGGATCGCGCACGCATAAAAGTAGGCGTTCCAGAATTAAGGCAAGTATGCATTTATCAACAAGAAAGGCAGGCAGCCTGGCAAAGTTATTTCTAATGCAAAAATTTCGCTGTCAGGTGTCATATGCTTATATGCAATTTTTGCCTTGAGGCTTATTCTATTATTGGATAAAGAACGCTAGACCTCCGCCTTTCGATGGTCGGTCTAGCCGGAAAGATCTGAATCTACTTAATTGAAAAGGCTGATGCATTGAAAGCCAGGTTTCTTGTAGTGCAATAATATCTGGAGTGAATTTCGATGCCAAGTACACCAAATCAGTTACTGCTGAGTGAATTGATCGGCAATTCCAGTGAAGAATTTTGAGTGAACCTAAGGTTTTGATAAAATAGACTCTGTAACTGCCTTGCTTAAAATGCTTTCTTTTAAGAAGCGCTTTTAGTCAGGCTATCCTTCTGGTACTTCTTGGTCTTTGAGTGGGTTGGCGAAGTACCTTTTTTAGTCAAAGGGGATCTTGAGCGTTTTAACGATCGTGGATCCATCTCCATCTCATCTGAGTCCTGCACGTCATCTAAGTATCTTCACCTTGATACTGTCTGGCAACGGCGGATGTACCTGCAGACGAGTATCCTGAGATGAGATAACCGACACCTCCTCCTTTGATGGTCGTGAAGTGTCACTGTTTTGAGGTGTTAAGTTAACATTTTTCTGCTGTGCTAACTATCTGTGCCATCTGGTTAGTGATGATTTGTGCCAGAGACTCGCAAAGTTTCCCAGCAAGGCGTGTCCATCGCTTTTTCCATTGCCTTGTCGATCGCTTCAGCAATAGCAGCGGATAGAGACCCTTCCATTGATGGCATATGGCGAGCGAGTAACACCAGCGTAACCTTGTGATCTCGTCTGTAATTCAGCTATTGCTTCTCTGCGAGAGCAACGTCTCCGTTCTGCTATTTCGAGAATTTGCAGCTCACGAGCCTTTGCGGCACAGCTTGCACAGTCTGCAGCATGAGCTTCGTTACAAAGGCAACACTTTTCTTCCTTACTTGACAGTCACTAGAATTGTGATCCTCCCCACATACTCGACACCTGACATTAGACCTACAACCTCTTATGGTGTGCCCATAACGCCAACACTTTAGACATTGGAGAGGGCGAGGGGAAAGGGGTTCTACCTTGTAAATTAGAGGCCATGCCTTAATTTCTGATGGCCCGAACTGTCCCTGCAAATGTTACTATGACAGTCTCGGTTGGTACTTTGTTCTTGTCTACCACACGTCCACACCGATAAACCGAAATAACACCTGCTGGAGAGAACAATTCTAGTATTTCAGATGGTGTCATGTTCACGTCTACGCCACGGACTAGACCTTTGGTGCATGCTAAATGTGGAGGAATGAATGCGCTCACCGAAGTGGATGCGAACATCGAACACTTTAGAAGGTCTTGCACACAGGACTGGTCTGGGGAAAAGCAGATTATACCCCCTCTGCCGAACTGACGGACCTCTGTGATGCTCTGGAAATGGGCCGTCACCGACCGCAATTCCGTCTGGATCGCTTTCGGGTTCTTCATTCGAATGACGCCGTCATTGGTAGGGACGAGAGCCACAGGAACAGAAGCGATGCCGTTACGCAAGAAAAGATCCACTGGCAACTCTTGGGGAGCAATGGAATCCGACCAGAGGAAAGTCCCTGGTCCCCAAGAGCAGGCGAGCAACCGAGCAACCGAGCAGGCGAGCCGAGGAGCCGAGCTAGCTGAGGAGACGCTCCTCTGCCGCCTGTGGCCTGGCGTGACCAAGGACTCTGGCATGGCTTTCACGCATGCCTACTCATTTCGGATCAGAGCACCGCCACGGTGATCTAGTGGTTCTGGCGTTCGACTGCTGACCCGAAGGTCGCGGGATCGAATCCCGGCCGCGGCGGCTGCATTTTCGATGGAGGCGAAAATGTTTGAGGCCCGTGTACTTAGATTTAGGTGCACGTTAAATAACCTCAGGTGGTCGAAATTTCCGGAGCACTCCACTACGGCGTCTCTCATAATCATATCGTGGTTTTGGGGACGTTAAACCCCAGATATTATTATTATCATTTAGGATTGGAATGGCCAACAACACTACACGCGATGATTGTAACGGCAAGGAAACGATTGCCCGCCTTCTCTGTGAGTGCCCCCATTTCAGTAAGCCCAGAAAACAGCTTTAGAATGCGTAATACTAGACAACCACGTTCTGTCGGAGGAAATAATATTGGAATTTGAGACCGTCCTCACCATAGAAAGCGTTGTTGCCCTTTTTACGGACAGCCGGTCTTAGAGACACACTTTTTAGCAGCGTCGTATTCTCCATTCCTCTACTTAACTGTTTCTTTTTTCGTTTTTTTTTTTTACTATAGCGTCTCCTTTCCCCTCTCTTTCATTCTGCTTACCCCCTCTCTCCAGCACAGAGTCCGCCGCGGTGGTGTAGCGGTTACGGTACTCGGCTGCTGACCTGAAGGTCGCGGGTTCGATCCCGGTCTCGGCGGTCGCATTTCGATGGGAGCGAAATGCTAAAGTCCCGTGTACTGTGCGATGTCAGTGCTCGTTAAAGAACACTACATGGTCAAATTTTCCGAAGCCCACCGCCACAGCGTGCCTCATAATCACATCGTGGTTTTGGCACGTAAAACCCCATATATTATCACTATTATTATTATCCAGCACAGGGTAGCCAGCAAGTCCGAGAACTGGCTAACTCCGTGGTCTTTCCATGTGTTTCTTCCTCGCCTTCTCTTCACCTCAACGGTATCAACACGAAGGAAGTTAAAAACAAAGCGATCATATGAACTTTTCTCAGCTTTCCCTTGCCGGTGCGAGGTGGAGTTATGTCGTGCAGATTGCAGACGTCCGCCAGACGCGTTACGCGTTGCATTACTCGGGCAACTTGCGCTTGATGCTGTCCAAAAGTGTGTGAATGCAATATATATATATATATATATATATATATATATATATATATAGTGAGGCAACAGGTTAACGCAGTGCCGCCACCTAGAAGGCCAGAACGCACTCTCTTTCGGGAAGAGGAAGTAGACACAGTAGACAAAGACAGGATTAAGGGAAGAGGGCATAAATGTATATATAGCCCAACTCAGTTAAGATGTGAGTATTTACCGGTCGGCAAATGAAGTGACAAAGAAGCATTTCGTATCGGTGAAAAAAGAAATAGCAGGGCAGAAATTGACGAATCAGAGTCACTACAGGAGTATAGGAACTGTGAGAAATAAAAATGAAAGCTTTGAAGCAAAAAGATCTCAGAGAAATAGCCATAATATTACACTACATTAAATAAAATAACACGTGATCGTAAAAAAAAAAAACAGGCTAGGTGGCTACTTCTCTCCGCTCCGTTTCAAATGGTCTGCCAATAAAGATCATCATCAAAATCGTCATTATGGAGTGGAAACAGAGCTTCGAGCCGAGGCTCATTTGAAATCGCGGGGTCTATACGGCCGTATTCACACTGCCGTAAAACGCCTCACCCAGCCGCCCACACGGCAACCGTCATGTGATGGCGTTTCCTCGCCTGTTCTGTTTCTCTAAAAATGGCACACCGTTGACGTCGGCTGATGCTCTTGATGTCGACAGCGGGCGCCCTATTTTTCGAAGAGAAAGCGGCGAGAAAACGCTGCGTCATGAGGGACGCCGTGACAGTGACGGGACGGGGCCTTTTGCCCGCGGCTGCGTGAATCCGGCCTCGGTAGCATTTCAAGCACGCCGCCGGCGTGCCGACCGGCACGGCTTTTCGGACGCGTCGCTTGCCTCCGCGTCTTCCAACGTTTGCAGAGTTTCCTTTTATCCCTTTTACGACTTTGAAGCGTGGCGGTGTTTCTAAATATGAAATTCCCGAGCCAACCAGTCATTTCCCCTTTAAAACGTTGCAAACATGCGTCACTTGTGCTTCTGGGTGTACAATGTGCCTAAACCGTTATATATATATATATATATATATATATATATATATATATATATATATATATATATATATATATATATATATATATATATATATATATATATATATAACGGAAAGGCGAGAAAAAATGAGCTAGAAAGCGATGGGAGGTTTGATGTCATTAAATGTGGAAGACAGAGAAGAAAGAGAAGGATATGAGGAATTGGAGGAAGCTAGGCGACGCAATAAGCCTTCGGCTATGGGTCCAACCAGTTTCGATAACTTCTATGTGCTACGTGTGCAAATTAAGAATTTCAATTTCAATTTCAATTTGAAAGCACTAAAGCGGCAGTGCACACACGAAGCTTTCTGCACTGGTAAGGGACGTAGAGGCAGAGAATAATTACATACTGAAGCCGCGAATGCGACTACCTCCGAATTTAACCTCAAGGAATTAAGTTACCTTACTTGAACCGGAATATCCGTGCACGAGCACGTTGCCGCACGCGATATCCGCAGCTCGGTTCCTGACGCGGCTCCGAGGGCGCCAATTTAAATGGCCTTAAACATCAGACCACCGTCTTTAATGTCTGGCGTAGTCCAGTTCTACGTACAACATAAGCTATTTCACATTTCAATTGCGCATAAATTGGGGTGTGCGAACAGCCGTTTTTGAGGCCGTATCAAATACGAACCGAATATCGTCCGAAGCAGATCGCACCTAATCGAATAGTTTATATATATATATATATATATATATATATATATATATATATATATATATATAATCAACAGATGTTTTCACAATTAATATAAATCGACGCTCCCATCCTGGTATTCACAACGCTAGCAAGTACCGCACGTTATGAGGCGTCATTAAAAACACAACTGAAGCTTTAGAAAAAGATAAGCACTTTTTTTTTTCTCAGATAAGAGACTCTTTGTAGAAAGTCTAAGTGATCACTGCGTAGCAAATGAAGTCTGGCTCGAAGCAGACTCTCTCACGTCATCGGGATCATTTCCAAAATGTCCCGCTCGTGGCGCTCATCGTGTGATACATTTAGCTTAATTTCTCGGTAAGTAGGACACTGCTGTTGATAATATTCAGTTTTGAACGTTGTCATACATTGAGCTTTCACGCTGAAATAAATTGTTATTTGCCTTTACTGTCCCTTTAAAGAACCCCAGGTAATCAAAATTTCCGGAGCCCTGCACTACGGCGTCTCTCATAGTCATATCGTGGTTGGTTTTGAGACGTTAAACCCCAACAGTTATAATTACTATATTTGGTAGAAGACCAGGGCACATTAAAACGCTTCTTTTCTCTCAGCAACCGACGAGCGAAATACGGCACTTTGAAATCATCACTCCAATTGTGTCGCAGAATAACAGCTCTGGTAAACAAATCCTGGAAGTCCACATAGATGAAAAATACCATTGGAATGTAACCTACTGCCATAAGCAACACGTTTTTAATTTACTTATAAGTACACTATATATTCGTATTCTCCAGCGCTTTGAACAAAATGCGAAAATCGTGATACGGCATCTCAGCACACTGTATGCTATAGCGCGTGAACTGGGCTTAATAATAGTAAAAATAATGTCTAGTTTGTGCCAAAACCACGTTATGATTGAGGTACGTCGTAGTGGAGGGCTCCGGAAATTTCGACACTCTGGTGTTCTTTAACGTTCACTTACATCGCCCACTATAGGTGCTTGTAGCATTTCACCTATATCGAAATGCGACACCACGGCCGGCATCGAACTCGCGACCTTCGGGTCGCACAGACGTTCTGAAAAAAAAATATATATATATATATATATATATATATATATATATATATATATATATATATTTCGAGGAAAGGTGTAGCCGGATCCGGGAGTAATAGCAAAAGCAAGGTCAAGGTGTTTGACGCACAAGTGAAAAGAAGCTTTATTTGACGTTTCGGCCGTGGGCCGGCGTGGGCCTGACGAAGGCCGGGCCCACGGCCGAAACGTCAAATAAAGCTTCGTTTCACTTGTGCGTCAAACACCTTCCTTTTGCTATATATATATATATACATATATATATATATATATATATATATATATATATATATATATATATATATATAACTTTTCTTCAAAACAATCATGTCTTATTTAACATACCCAGCCATTTATAGTTCAAAATACTGATTATTTACTTTTTCCGGAGGTGATCTTTGTCAAAAATTGCATTAAAAGTGGTAGTCACGCCAGCCGTGATAAGTGACTATTGGGTGGCTTAGGTCAGTAAAGTTTTGACATTTGTGTAACTAAAGGTTGGAGCTATGCAGTGAACTAGGATAAATATTATGCAGCAAATATCAAGGAAGTAATGTTTTAAAAAAAACCGAAAAGACGGGGAAAAAGAGCCAATTTACACTGAACTTGTTTGCAAAATTAGCTGTGAAATTAAACATATTCCATCTATTTCTTTTATTCTAGTTCACTGCATAGATATACATATGTTGTAAACTTATTATACAAAATTTCAAGTTTGAAGTACACACTGAGAAAAAAGTTATGAAAGTTGGCGTCACATGACTTGGAGCAAATTCTTATTTTGAGAAAAACGCGAACAAAGATTTCAGAGCTTGCAAGAGATGTGCGTCCCCCTGTTTCGTTCGATTCATTGAAGTTGTAAAGTGTGTTTTGAAATTGTTCTAAAAAAACTTTTTAATAGAGATTCAGCGCTGTAGAGTTTGATCGCCTTGCTTGAAAGTTTTTGGAAATAAAGAGTAATTTAGGGCCAAACAGCCCACAGGAAGTCCCTCGAGAAGCTGTCAAGTTATTTTTGTAGGATCAAATGAGGATAGGAAGGTGCACGCTTGCCGCCAGGCTAATTCCAGAGGGAGTTGCGCCCGTCTACGTACGGTGCCGCATTTCGCCTTGAGTCGGTTACCGAGCAGTTGTACAAGGCTGTAGAGCAAGTAGCGGGTTTTTTTTTTTTTTTTTTTAGAGCATCATCATTCATGAGGCGCAACACGGAGACAGTGAAACAGCGCAACGAGAACAGCGGGGCTTGACATGACACAACCTGGCAGCCGGCGCACCACCAACTCTTTCGGCCGGTACAAAAACGCGTCCCGCCGAACGCTCATGTGTCATCCTTTTCTGGGCATTCCTACTCGCTAATTACACCAGTCTCTCGTGAGAGAAGAAGTCGCGATGCCGTTTTATAAAACTTTGGTATTAATCTGTCACACAAACAGGGCGGCGTGATGATTGAGTAGAAGCTTCCAGGATTATTTTATGCTGACGATATTGTCTTATTTGCTGACAGTCGAGAGGATATACAGCAGCTGGCGGATATATTCGGAAGGGAAGGGGAAGCTCTAGGACTGGGATTTAGTGTAACAAAATGTGGATTGGTGGTATTCAATGACCCTTGTGATCAGGCGGTGTCAATACAGGGCCAAGAAATACCGAGGGTGAGCGAATACAAGTACCTCGGAGTATGGATAAATGAGGGTGACAAGTACATGGAGGTACAGGAGAAAGCCTCGGCAGCAAAAGGAAAGAGGAATGCTGCAATAATGAAGCACAGAGCGTTGTGGGGATACAATAGGTACGAGGTGCTTCGAGGTCTGTGGAAAGGTGTAATGGTTCCGGGGCTTACTTTTGGGAACTCAGTGGTGTGCATGAGGGCAGAGGTGCAATCGGGAATGGATATAAATCAAAGGACTGAGGGACGCCTCGCGTTGGGTGCTCACGGGAAGACGACAAATGAGGCTGTAAAGGCGATATGGGATGGGCAGGTTTTGAGGCGAGGGAGGCTCAGAGCAAAATAAGATTCGAAGAAAGGCTGAGGAATATGAAGGAGAGTAGATGGGCAGAGAAGGTGTTCCGTTATTTGTATAGGAAGAGCGTGGACACAGAGTGTAGAAAAAGAACTAGGAGGCTCACTAGTAAATATACGGCTGGTAGTGTAAGCAGTATGTCAACAAAGAGCGTTAAGCGAAAAGTCAGAGGCGGAGAGAATTTACTGGACGGCAGCTATGGAGAAAAAAGCCGGTTTTGAGTAACTACCGAAAGGGCAAAAATGAAATAAGGAGGGAGGCATTTTACGATAATTCAAGGGGAAGCGCTTTACCGTTTGAAGCGAGATCGGGTTGCCCTAGAACGGGTAGTTATAAAGCGAGATTCAGTAAAGAAGAAGAACAATGCACGTGCTGCGGGGAAGATAAGGAAACGGCGGAGCATGTTCTGATTGAATGTGGAGACATCCACCCAGGTGTACGTTTGGGCACGAGCCTACATGACGCCTTGGGTTTTAGAGACAATGGAAAGCTCAACACACCCGCGATTGAAATAAGTAAGAGACGGTTAGAGTATTGGTGGCAGAAAATTAGAGAGAAGGGACAAAAATAAATATTGGAAAAAAAAATAAGGACATTCTGCCGTAAAGGGCAGAGAACGGAGCTGAAAAAAGTTTTTTTTTTTTTCTGGAGTAAGGTAGTTTTAACTGAAGTAAAGGACACTAGGTCAACACTAAGAAAAAGAAGAGTAAAGGGTTCTTTTTTTTGTCGAGCCTGGTGGCGCACTTGGCACCGCCCCGTTATAAAGGGGACGCTCATAGCATTCATCCATCCTTCCATCCATGGCGCATGTCATTCGATGCCTGCGATCGTAAAAGGCGCTCGCTCTTGGCGCGCTTTCTCTTTCGCTCGGAGTCGCCGGATGGAGGCAGACAAGGCGCTCGCTCTTGGCGCGCTTTCTCTTTCGCTCGGGAGCGGACTGCATTTCACCGATCACAAAGCGGTGATAATGAAGTGACCACGTAAACCAACAGTACAATAAAAGTTTGATGTTTAATATATACACGGTGTTTCACACTCTTTATATGATGTACTGGGCGAATTTCACGGAAGAGTTTCACGGTTTACCGATGATTCCCTCCGGAGCTTCGCCCCACTCATCATCATTCACCCCGTGGATATGCTGTGATTTTTTTTTTTTTTTTGGCTTCACAGCATAGAGAAATGGAGTAGCCGTGGTGCTCCTTACATCATTCTCTCCACAGCAGTTCATGTGTAGCAGTACAGACATTGAAAATTTACGCACCCGCACGTAGATACATGCAAATGATACCCATGGTGGCATACTTTCTTCCCAGTGGTGCCGTGGTCATGCGCCGTGAAACATCGTCCTTGCGGTGCGCAGTGCGCTATTCCTGAACTTCGGTATTTAGTTCGGCAAATGCTTCGACATTTATACTTGCGCTGCAATATGCCCGGTGTCGCGGCAACGACTGCGAATTTGGCGAGCACCGTGAACTAATGGTAACGTTAGTGCCATGGCAACGCTCAATTAAAGGGAGAGGCTCAGAGACTCGACTCATTCAACACGAGAGCCGCAAAAGTGCACGACCGGTTGGTCGTCCATAACTAGAAACACCGACATTGCGCATAACTTCTCTTCCAACCATTTTGTCTATCTCTAGGAACTCTTGCTTTTCATTTGAGTCGTTTACAGCAGACGCGTGTGTTTCGGTTCTGGTGCAGACTGAACAATAGCACGGTTAATTGCTATATAGGCGGCACGCGAAAAAAAGAACGTAAATGTAAGTAAAACTGGCAGGTTCTTGCGCTCGCTCACGCACATAAAGACGGCGATAGCGTGCACCTGCGACCACTCTGCCGGCGATGCCTTGTCTATATGAGCGACGATTAGGTCCTCGGGGGCCGCTTCTCCGAAAACTTAGCTCGCGGGCGATAAGCATCATCCGCGAGCAGAATGGTTCGCCAGCGGCCATTCGCGTTTCCATCCACCAGTTCGCGCTCGTCATTCTCATTGGTGCTCAGAGTCTGCACTGTCGACACAGCTGCAGCTGCTTTCTCCTCCTCGAATGCTTAGCGATGACGGACAAGTACACCGCGGCGCCGCGCTTCATTTCCGAACGGCTCGTTCACCATCGGGGCTCTGTTGCCTCACGCATGCGACACCGTGCGTTCGTCTAAGGATCTATAGCATAAACCCAACATTATATCTCGTCACTCACATGCGGCGGTTCAGCACTAATGTTGTCCCAGTGCTAAAAGCGATGTCGGCAATACGATCGTTGTCACGAATGCCAAAATTGCCTCCTAGGCTCCTACATTTAAAAATGTCCGGTTCGCTCAGTAGTTTTTAATTCGCGGTGTCTATTACAGCTATAGTTGAAGTACGAAGGATGCTCTAGTCACACTCAGACTTGATTTTTTATGGATTACGAAACAAGCATGCTGACTGCGTGAAGCCAGCCGATAAAGAAACCAAGGGAAGCATAAGAAAAATAACTGGTAGTCTTATAACAGTGGAGTAACTAAAAAATGAAGCGATATGAAAGTGGACAAAGAAATAAAATAGTCTCGCTGCAAGGGCGACGCAATGAATGCGATAGCAGCAAATAGGAATGTTACACGAAGTAAGGCTAGCACCTAACTCTTGTGGATCTGATCTCGCGTAACTCAACAAAGTGCTGGTTTAAGAGAATACGGCCGCTCCAGGGGCTGAACCGGGTTTCGTGCTACCAGTCTTCTAAACGCGAAGTAAGCGTTGAGGATCAAGTTTACGAGCCGTCTCCTGATGTCTGTTGAGGTAAGCGCGCGCGGGTCAGCGCTCGCGACTGCGCCCTTATGAGCAAAGTTCGTAGTTGCTCATCTAGAGCAACGCAGCCAGCACCCCTCCCCACTTTAAAGGGGCCCTGCAACACTTTCTCAGCATGGTCAGAAAACTCTGCCGATCGGTAATCGAGGCTCCCGAGAACACGCGAGCCAAACATTATAGCGCAGCACGCGGCCTGGGATTTACAATAAGTTCGCTGTCAGCTACAAATCGCTTCCTCTCCTCTCGACAAGTGATGCTATTGACTCAAAGTCACTGCGTCACTGACTCAAGTTCCTCGCCATTGGATGGCACGCTTGGTAGTTACTGCGGCCGCCGCGGGAGGCCGTCACTGCCCGCGCCGCGCGCGTTCGCACTAAAAGTACGCCACGCGTTCGAAGAAAAGAAAAAAAAGAAAAAGTGTTCGAGGTCACGAGGCGCGCGTCGTGCCAACCCTCCCAGCTTAGCTTCGAGCGCTTTCGTGGGGACGAGAGAAGAGAGAAAGCAATTACAGCGTGTGACAAACCTGTGTCACTCCGCTCACACGGGAAGGATTCTAAAAATTTTTGCGGTAGTCGATTCGCGAATAAGCTCTTTTAGTGAAGTCCTTCCTTGACTACTTGAAAACTGTTGCAAGGCCCCTTTAAGGCTGCCGGGGCGTTTCCTCTCTGCTTGAAGACCCATAGACTGCCGGCCTCCCACGCTGGGCGATGTTATCACATGCACCCCTCGTGCGACCGAGATGGCCGGCTCGTTTCATCTCTGCATCAGTCGCGTTCGTCCCCAGCGCTTGCGTGCTTCTACTCACGCGTAGAAGATACGATGCGTGGGGCGATGTTATCGATTTGGAATTTATACGGAAAATGACGGCGACGGCAAAAACCCGCCGAGAGTGTCCATATATAATGGCTATCTCAATTAAAAAATTTGTGGGGCCGCAACATTCGTATGAGGACGGAATGCCAGCGAAGCTGTATTCCTCTTTCTGCTGTATACGCCTCTGCGCTCGTTTCTCCGCAGTGAGCGACTGCAGACGGCGACGTTCTTCGCCGGACTTACGGTCTTTCGACGCATTCACCACTTTTGCACGGTCCCGCTTTCGCTGTTTTGCCTGTTAAAAACGAGCCCCTCGAGCGATTTCCTTTCTTCTAGTTCGAAGCATATTAAGAAGCGTGGAAATGATCTTTTCCGCATGCCCCAACGTCTGTCCCGGAGTTCATAGAGGCCAGTATCATAAAAATATTTATTCACTGCACCGTAGTCAAGAACGAACGTCCTGCTTGGCCTCATAATAAAAGCTGAAACACCATGGCCTCCCAAGAGCCACTTCTGTAGGTTCACACAATGGCCTTATTCTGAGACGGTAACTTTCGGGCGCCGACACCGATACATTCGCGAGACCTCAAGACATAGACAACTGATGCAGTGGTGGCGCCAGGACTGGGGGGCACCCACAAATGAGTTCTTTCGATAGGGGCAAGAAGGCGGGGAAATTACGCGCTGTGTATTGGCTATGTTTGCTCTGTGTTAGGGTTGGGGGAAGGCGGGGGGTGGGAGGGGTGATAGTTGCACCACCATGTGACAGTAACGAGAACAGACGCATGAAGAATGATACACGCGAGGACAAACGTGTGTCCTTGTGTTTTGTCTGCTCAAGCTCGCGTTACTGCCACATCACTTTGCCACACGAGGAAAACCTGTTTTCTGCTTTTACGAGTTGCTGGCACAACCAATCTTTTTCGATTGTATATGTTTATTGTATATGGCTGTAGACACAGCAGTCACGTCATACGCAGCACCGAGTGGTTATTCGAAAGGTAAAGAAATATTTACGTCACCTCGAAATGTCCGCAAAGTGCGCGTGAGCGAAGTTCTACATGCCATTGACACTCAAGTGGTGTAATTTTTTTTTTTTCTGAGCGGAGGTTAGCAGAGGGGTTTCGTAGTCGGGTACTTGTACGGGTGTCGTAGCGCATCGTTTATTTTAACGCAGTTATTGCAATGTCTTGTGAACAGGGCCAAGTTGTCGGCTCAGGCCCATGGCATCTTGTACTAGGGGTGCCGCCCACCTCGGACGACTCTGCCGTCGACTCTCTCCCTCTCTCTCAAAAAAAAAGTTTATTCCTTCCTTTCCACCCTATGGTACACAGAAGTTTCGGAAATGGAAGGGGAGAGCACTGTGCGCGGAGTGCCCTCTACGACTATAGCCGCCCGTCTGTTAATATTCGAGTTTCCTCATTGTGAAATTGTCGCCAATCGCTTTTTGATCTCTTGCTCTAATTTGCCGTTGCTGCTTCATTTAGTTATCACCCTGGTAGCGATGCCGCATAAAAACGAATTTGGGGTAAAAACCTCACATATGCGATGGGCACCACCCGTAGAAACAAAAAAACAACAAAAGAAGCGGACGTGTCTATGAACTCGTTGTTGATTAAAAGAAAAACGAACATTAAAACATAATTCGTACTATATTGCCATGCTTATGAGAGAAAAAATAAAGCAGGTCTCACCGAGATTTGAACTCGGATCGCTGGATTCAGAGTCCAGAGTGCTAACCGTTACACCATGAGACCACACTCTTCCGACGCCGGGAATCGAACCCGGGCCTCCTGTGTGAGAGCCAGGTATCCTAGCCACTAGACCACGCCGGAGGTGAGCGGCGTTTGGACATATGGGCTAAAAGTGGCGTCGTTCATACACGTGGAACACACTGTGTGCCATATTGTCTCCCAAGGGGAGGAGGTAGCATAAAATTGGGGGGGGGGGGGGGCGTCTGCTCTCCCTTGCCCCCTCCTTGAGCCGTTCTGGCCGGATACGTCTAAGATACGTCGGCATGGACGAGCGATGTTCCCTGCCCGCAGTCCTAAACAAGACTGGCGCAAAACCGCTGCGACGCAAAGGTGGCTGCACGAGTACGGCGCTGATCTTGTGAAACCTCGCAAAAGGGACAGTGTTGCCGAAAGTGGTAGTCTCAGCATACCGCCCCAAGTGAGTCACTTGGAGCGAAGTCGGGACTATATATCCCTTACCACCCAGAGTTTTTTGTAGGGTAGAAAAAAATTTTGACGTTCTTGTCTAGTTAAGAGGCTGTTGAGAAGCATGCAAAAAAATTAGGGAGACATTAAGTACAATAGTTTTTGCGGGAGAACCATGTCCAGTATACTGGACACTACGATTTATTTGCTTGACTTATGGATACACACATTACGCTTCTTTTTCCTTAAAAGACTGTTGCTTTTGGTCTTGTCATAAGGTTAATTGTCTTAGAAAACACAACGGTTTGTTTTGACCAAAGAAAAAGAAAAAAGAAAGATTTCTTTGTTGCTGGGCTCATGGAAGAAAATAAATCACGAGCGAGCGCGCACCCAGCATCCACAAGACAACCTCCATCGAGGCCGCTCCCTTCTCGTGGTCCATGCTCTTGGCACTATAGAGAACACAATCTCAAGTTAGGGAGCCTTCACGTGCGCGCCTCCATGCCTCCGTCTTTAGATGGAGGCACGGAGGCGCGCACATGAAGGCTCCCTATCAAGTTTGGGTGCGGCGCCCGCGCGGCTGAGCTATGCGTTACTGGGGGCAGACGCTGCCCGCGAAGGCGTTTGTCGCCGGATTGGCCAGCGGCGGCGCCAAAGAGACGTGCGCGCATGCGCTCCTCATTCGGCCCAGAGCACTGCTAGTCAGCAATAGTTTCATTGTGACGCACCACAGATGGAATCCGAGAGCTCTGCGCGTGCGCGGAAACGGGGGCGGCGGTGTTGTCGCCATGGATGCCCCCAGTTGCGATTAAGGTCCCTATAGAGGGACTTTAGTTGAGATAAGAGCAGTGGCGCCGCTCGGCGTTGCTTTGGAAGCCTATTCCTGGCATGCTCCCTTCGCATTTTTAATAGCTGGGCTTCGAGTTTGCCACGTGTCGCTCCTTCCTAGTTTCCTTTTTTTTTCCTCCGTGTTTAGCACGATGCGCGCCAATTGCATCCTAGTGTCCAGTGTACTGGACATAAATAAATTGTCGCGTTGCGAGCAAACTTCCGATTACAAAGGCTACATTTTCATATTGTTTCAAAAGAACATAAATTAGCTCGCACGATTTAAATTATTTGAATTGTGCGAAGATAACTCCTAAAAGTAATTCCGCGTACTTGAGCGTACCGAGCGCGCGAGTTTTCTCGTGGACGACGCCGTTACTCTGAGGCGCCGTGCATAAGAAAATGCGGCTGAGGACGGACCTTCATTACAAAAGATATTGCTCGCTTCTGAGAGAAGCTGCAAAAGTGGTTTCGATTCTGATTTCGGCTTTGCTCGGTTTTCTGCACCGCTTTTTTTTTTTTTTTTGCCTTATGTCCAGAACACTAGTCGCTGGGTTGGAAACGGATATGGCAGATGTGGCAGTACCTGTCAACTGAGAACCTATAAGGCGCACATTACGGGGTGCGCTGTATGCTGGCGCCCATTGTCCATTGAGGAGAACGCCCGCGGTAATCAAGCCTGGTCGTTTCTTCGTGTTCACTGCGTACACGTTGGAGGAGGCTGCTAACGCGTTGCTCCACAAGTGCGTTCACAGATTCCTCCGCCGTCTTGTTTAACGAGTCCCTTACCGTGCGAAGTGACACCAACGCGACACGGCATGATATCTGAAAAAATGGCTATTCGAAGCACGAGAAACAAATCTTCCTGGTGCATGTTTGTACGCGCATGTTACAAAACATGCGGGTTTGAGTTCAATGGCTTTGAAAATAGATTTTATTTCCCGAATTCATAGCTTCCATTTCAATTGCTACGCATTTGTGCTCTAAAGTCTATGGTGCCTGGTATTTCTGTTACAACAAAACTGTCAAGATCTCCGTTTGTCCGTTTCACGATTTAAACAAGAAACGATCATCATCATGCCGGTGCGTGCTTTCTTCGTCACCTTCTTCGTGTTCTGCTTCGCTCCCCGAACACGTGCGCCCGGCGCACGCTCTCCCGCTGCGCCGATTTGTCCGGTGTGGGACGCAATAACTCGGATGGGCGAGAGAACGGGTTGAGAGAGAGAAAGAAAGAAAGAAATAGATAAAAAGAAATGAATAGAAAGAAACAGAAAGAGACAAATAGAGAGAAAAGAGATAGACAGAGAGAGAGATAGGAAAAACAGACACAAAAAAGACGTGGAAAAAAGACAGATCAAGAGAGAAAGAAAGAAATAGAGAGAGAGAGGAAGCGAGAAATAGAAAAAAAAAGATAGAAAGATCGAGAAAGAGAGAGAGAGAAAGAAATACAACGAAGCAGACAAAAAAGAGATTTTAATTAATTAAGCTACTTGATGCTGTAACTGCCAAGTGATACCCAATCGAACCCAATCGATACCTAGCCAATACTCGTAACTTACATTGTGATCACGCGAACACTTCGTGCATGGGCGTGTGAATGCACGTGTGCCGAGTCAAGCTGGGATCAGCCGAGGGCAGACCATCACTGCTGTGCCCCAGCCTTGCTCAACTCAGTGCAAGCTGCGCAAAGTTTTTTTTTTTTTTCTTGTAATTCACGTGGCCCACGCGTACGTGGCCCATGCGTACGTGATATCTCTTTTGAGATATCACGTGTTCATTGTAGTTAAAGATGAAACTTAATCAATTCACTTATGTCATAAGTGTATGAAAACAATCCCGCATGAAAAATGTTTGCGAAATTGTGTTTATGGGCACACGATTACCAGTTCCACTTCGTTATTTCAGGGTGCAGGTAATCACTTTCTTCATCGTCAGTTTTTTTTAACTTCCGCGTTCGTAGTCTCAATGCTTTTTTATGTATCCAGGATCATAGTTAATGCAGCCTTCCAATTATTCTCAGAAGCGATTGCGGATGTGGCAGATGCGTCACTTTACACTTTACGTTTACAGAGAGAGAGAATAAGAAAAAACGCCAGGCCTGCGCTGAAACCGCAGCACAGTCACAGCGAAAGCTGGAAGAGCGGCGTTTCTAGAGCTCGTTAAGCTCTCTTGGGGCTACAATACAAGTACACTAGAAAGGTACCCACTACGTCATAAATCACAATTTTTGTGAAGTTGCGAAGCACCTACTAAGCCATTATTCGTCATTCGGCGGAGAAGCGAAGCACCAGCTACACGTCTGTAAGGCATTATGTGCACTTTGTTGACGCGACGACTGATGACGATGAAGAATTATGGCTCAGCCCTTTGTAATGGGTTGGAATCTTTAAACGGCCCACCAGTTATGTAATTTGCATTGGGTGACGCCCGGTCGCTATTTCCCTCTCCCGTCATGCTGTATAACATACGTTGACGTGGGAGAGAGACGGGGGGGTCGAAGAACTTTACTGATACCCGGAGGAAATGGATCATGCGCTTATGGGCTTCCTTGACAACCAATACAAGTGCACTTGCGAGGAACCCACTACGCTATAAATCATTGTAATTTTACTGAGACCCCGAGGAAGTGGATCATGCGCTTATGGGCTTCCTTGGCAACCAATACAAGTGCACTTGCGAGGAACCCACTACGCTATAAATCATTGTAATTTTTGAGAAGTAGGGCAGCAGGCACTGTGCCATTTTTCGTCATTCTACGGAGAGCGTTGGTACCTGCTAAACCCATGTAAAGCATTATGCGCACTTTGTTGATGCTGTGCCTGATGACGATGAAGAATTATGGCAGAGTCCTTTGTAATGGGTTGGAAGCATTCAACAACCTACTCGTTGCACAATTCGCATTGTGTGACGCCTGGTTACAGAATTCGCGTTGTGCGACACTTGGTGCTTATTTTACTCTTCTACCACGCTATATTGCATATGCTAATGTGGTTCCTTCCCGACATGAAGCCTGTATAGGACCTTTTTGCAAAGCAGTTTCAAGCACCGGCATAGCTCAGAGGTTGAATACTGGGCTCTCACGCAGAGGGCCCAGGTTCGAACCTCGTTCCATCCTGGAATTTTTTTCTTATTTAGTTTTTTTTTCTTATTTCGAGCGATACTGGTTACGGACACCGGCGGCGGCGGCGGACAACTACGGCGCCAAAAACGGCCGGTGAAATGATCTCATAACAGCTTTCGCTGTAAAAGGCGGGGAGGTCAACCAGGACTGAGCCCGGTAGACTACCCTTCACTGGGGAAGAGGGGAGGGGGAAGGAAAGTTAGAGAGGAGGAGAGAAAAGTCACTCTTTCAGCCGACGTAACAGTTCCGCGTTTGACATCACAAACGGGGAATCAGTCCGGTATCCTTGAGAAAACGCAACAGCGCTGTCGTTGCCTTTCGGAACTGTGATGGGCAGCCCCATGGTCCCAATATCTTCTCGACAGTGAAAGCGCTTCCGTCCAGTTGATTTAGTACAGTGCTGAGGTGAAGCCTCTCGTTTGCGTATGTCGGGCAGCAACACAAAAGGTGCTCAATAGTTTCATCAACGGCACAGTCGTTGCACTCGGCGTTGTCGGCCATCTCGATCTTAAACCCAGACGCAGACGGCACAACACTCTGTCTTCGTCCCGGAAAAGACCAGGTAGTAGCCGCAGTCGTAGAGATGGGAA